>NC_057814.1:102714036-102823279 GCF_018294505.1 Triticum aestivum | reverse complement strand
CTTCTCCTATAGTCGCCGCCGCCACACCTAACCCTAACCCTTCCACGCCGCCGCCGCCGCTGCTACCTCTCTTATAGCCGCCGCCGCCGCCGCATAAACCCTACCACCTTCCAGCCGCCACCACCGTCCTTCCAATCACCACCATGTCTCGCTCCAAAGCCGAACCCTCCGACGCCGGTTCTTTCGCTGGTGCCACCTTCACCTCCGATCGCCTCAACGAGCTCCACATCAAAGACCATGTTCCCGTCGTCCTCGACCTCGACTCACCATCCTACAACGCATGGCGCACCTACTTCGCGCTCCTCTTCCGCTCCTACCGCCTCATCGAGCATGTTGACGGTAGCGTCGACATCCGCGACATGAAGGATGACGACGAGTGGCTTGCTGTGGACGCCTGCATCGTCAAGTGGCTTTTTCTCACCATCTCTCCAGGTCTCTTCAACATGGTGAACTCTCGTGACCCGTCGGCGTACGCCATGTGGACACGGTTGTGCGACCTCTTCCTCGACAATCAACTCCAGCGCCGTGTTTTCCTCCAAGGGGATTTCTTCACCATGCAGCAAAACGATCTTTTGATCGACGAGTACTGCACGCGGATGAAGGTTCTCGCCGACGAGCTACGCGACGTCGGCATGATCATCGACGACTCCGTCCTCCTCACCAACCTCCTTCGCGGCCTCCACCCCGACCTCGGCCAATCCGCCGCTAACCTCTCCCTCATCACGCCGACGTACGCCAAGGCGGTCACGTATCTTAGCATGGAGGAGAAGCGTCTTCGTCACACGGCCCGGCAAGCGCCTCTCGCCGCGCTCCACGCCGGCACCGTGAAGGGCCCCGCCGCCCTCCCGCGGCCTCCCCGCGCGCCGGCTTCACAGCCGCCCGCCGCCCCTGACCAGGGCCGCCAGAAGAGGCGGGGAGGTCGCGACGGCCGCGGCCGCAACGACGGCTCTCAGCCCCGCCAAGCGGCTCCACCCGCTCCTGCCCAGGCTGCGGCGCCCCCGCTCTGGCTCACGGGGTACAACCCTTGGACGGGGGTGGTGCACGCCTACTCGATGCCCCTTCCGCGGGCGCCTACTCCGGGCCTACTTGGCCCTCGCCCGGCTCACCATCAGGCCCTCTTGGCCACGCCGGGTGGCTCTGGACCCGATGGTTCTTCGGCGTACAGCGGGACCGTGGCCCACGGCGCCGCCATGTCGCCCTCCTATGGCGCTGCGCCCACCGGCTACAACTACGACCCGGCGCTCCTAGCCGCCCTCCACGCCGCCCCTACCCCAAGCAACTACTCCGGCGGCGGGGACTGGTACATGGACACAGGCGCTGCTGCTCATATGGCATCGCACCCGGGTATCCTCTCTCGCGTCTCTCCGTACCCCCTTCACTCTCGCATCGTTGTCGGTGATGGCTCTACGCTTCCCATCACCCACCACGGCGCGTCCTCCCTCCCTCTCTCATCATCTTCCTTACCTCTCAACAACGTTCTTGTGTCTCCATCCTTAATCAAAAATTTATGTTATGTTCGTACTCTTACTCGTGAACATCCTGTTACCGTTGAGTTTGACGAACATGGTTTTTCTGTCAAGGATGCCCACTCCCGGAAGGTTCTGCACCGATGTGATTCCCCCGGTGTCGTGGAATTGTCACGACAGATGTCCTCGTGCAAGGACTTAGTCGTGGAGCCATCGCAGCTAGGAAGCTTAAAGGGGTTAAACGGGACAAGGAACACGAGGGTTATACTGGTTCGGCCCCTTACGGTGAAGGTAAAAGCCTACGTCCAGTTGAGGTGGTATTGATCAGGGTTTCGACGACCAGGACCTAAACCGTCCTGCCTGGTTATCGATTTGATCTTACTTGTCCCTAAACCGCCGCCGGGTCGTCCCTTTATATAGAGAGGTCGACGCCCAGCGGCTCTCAGAGTCCCGGCCGGCTCATAACAGTGTCCGGCTCGGACTCTTAACTATTCTTGCTTTACACTACAAGTTTCACCTAACGGCGGTTAACACTACGGGCCTTAAGCCATCTCCGGGTCTTAAGCCCATTATTGACCCGCCGTCTTCAAGTTTGGTGCTGGGCTTCGCGTGATGACCATTATGACGTAACCCGGCCCCTCCTGGGCGGGTGACTCTAATGGTTATATCCTCAACATTAGGCCCCAGATTGATTTGAACCGGTTCATGTCAATCTTCAATCCCTTTGAGAGAAAATCTTCCGGCTTATATTTGTGCAAAGGTTATAACCCGCCGTGACGTCATCTTTTGGATTCCTGATAACCCGCCATGACGTCATCTTCCATTAAGTTCATTTTTTATTCTGTCATATCCCAACGGATCTTATCTTTAATGGCCATCCTGAAAATCGAGGCGCTTCTGTGGCGAGATAATCACGCCTCGGCCTCCTCGTTTCTCGCGCCCACTTATTAGCCGCACCTTATAAATAGGCCCGGCCCGTAAGCCTTCATTTACTTATCTCCTCCATCGTCTTCCTCCTCTGACACCCGAGAGCTCGAGCTCCGCCGCCGCCGCCGCTCTCCTGGTCTTCGTCAACCTCGGCCGCTGCATCACCCTGACCGGTCCAGAGAAACGGCGGCGACCTCCGCGACTCATCAGCACCCGTAAGTCCTTGCCACTCCATAGAGTAGATCCGCATTAGGGTTCTTGCCGTTCTCCCCTGTTCTTCGCAGTTCGTCGCCATTTCTTCACAGTTTCTTCTACACGGCCCCCTTGGATCCAGAAACCATATAGAACTCGTGCGGCTATGGTTTCGCACCCATTTTCAATAGTAGCATGTCCCCTTTACTTGCAAAGAGATCTCCTTAGAGCTCATGAACTTCTCTGTATCAGCTTTCTAGGTCTAGAAATTTTTTCTTTCTAGTCGATCGTTTGATCCAAAATAATCACTGCGATCTGTGAAACTTGTTTGTGCCACACTTAGTCAAAAATTGCACCTGTTAGCTATAGCGGCTCATATCTCCGGCTTAAAAGAGGCCATGCGCTGTGAACTTTCCGGCTCATTTATGATAGATTTTTAAACAACTTGAATTACTCACGACGCCCACAGCGGCTTAGATAACCCGACACAATTAGTCATATGTCATTAGGCCCCTTCATAAGCCGCCATCTTGAATATTGAACTGTAAACTTCCTCCAGCTTATAGTTGAACCGGACATTTCCTTTTGTCATAGGCTTTCGTCTTTCACAATGCCGCCCAAGACTCCCAAGGCACCCATCACGTGCAACTGGATGAGATCCAATGTTACTGATGACACTTTAGCTGATTTCGTGAAGACGGGTTACCTGCCAAAAAAGGAGGTCATGTCCTATCGTGCCCCTGACCCGTCGGAAGAAAGACCTCAACCAAGAGATGGAGAGGTTGTGATATTTGCTGATCACATGAGCCGGGGCTTCGCACCTCCCGGCTCAAAATTCTTTAGAGATGTTCTGAACTTCTTCGATCTGCGGCCGCAAGACATAGGACCCAATTCCGTGTCAAATATTTGGAACTTTCAAGTATTCTGCGAAGTATATCTTGGAGAAGAGCCCAGCCTACTGCTCTTTAGGGAGCAATTTTATCTGAACCGCCAGAACGAGTGTGCCAACGGGCCTAGCTTGGAACTTGGCGGAATTTCAATCCAACGACGGAGAGATTGCCTCTTTCCTTATGCTGAGCCGCCAAGCCACCCAAAGGACTGGAACCAGACATGGTTCTACTGCCAAGATACCTCTCCGGCTGACGAGAACCCTCTGCCCGGCTTTCGTGCCCTGCGTCTGGAGCCAAATCACCCCCTGCCAGACAAACTATCTCAAGCTGAGCGTCAACCACTGATCCCCACCATTAACAAGATTAAGGCTCTTCTAGGAAATGGCCTTAACGGCGTCGATCTGGTCCGGGTCTGGATTTCTTGGCGGGTGATTCCCTTGAGCCGCCGCCCCGGCTTAATGTGTGATTACACGGGCCGGAAGGATGACCCTCTGCGGCACAGCCCCAACGATCTACCTGAGGACGTCGTGGACGACATGACCAAGTACCTCTTGAACGAGAGCTTAGCAGACTGCGGGAGGACCGGCTTAAGCCCCTTCTGCCAAGTTAACCCGGCTCCGGCGGTAAGCTACCGATCTGAACACTTTACTTTCCATTTTAACAATTTTCGTTTTAACTTCAAGGAAACCCTTGTTGCATTTTTTCAGGCTAATGACAAGTTCTGGAAGGTCAAGTATGACCATGAGGCCGCCAAAAAAGCCAGGAAGGCTAAAAAAGCCGCCAGGAGAGCCGCTCCCCGCAAGAAGGGGAGTAGGCCTAGCGCCTCAGAGCTGCTTCAGTTGGATGATAGCTCCGAGTCAGAGGTAGCCCTTGATTTGTTAGACTTTTCTTTTGTTTTTCGTCTGTTTTTTAACCACCTTATTGACTTGATTATCCGCAGGATGATACCGGAACGAGTAACCCGGTGACTGAAGAGGTAACTATACTTTCCTCTGACTCGGACCCCTTGCCAAGGCTGAAAGTCCGAAGAGTAACCCGGAAAGTAAGATTTTCGCATCCTTTAGCTTATCAAGATCCTCAATTTCTTTTGAAGCAACAGATTCATGAGAGCCGGAGGCAAACCCGGGCCAGCAAGGATGCAGACCTCTCCTCCGGCTTACCCGAAGCATCAAGAAAACGCCGGACTGAGGTTATCTCCAACTTGTACCCTTTTCATCCTTTAGCAGGCGTCACTCGTCAACCACTCAATTCGTCTGATTCAAACTATCAGGAAACTTCACCTTCCTCCGGTGACTCCATGCAATCTAACTTGCCGGCTTTCAAGACCGCACCCGGGTAATGATAATCATCTCATTTTGTGCTTATCTTACTTATGTTTTTTGTACTAACCTTTTGACTTTTAGTGCCCAAGCCAAGCTTAGCAAGAGGGCCAAGAAAAATAAGCCGGTCAAAGAGCCGGACTTAACTGAACCCAATGCCTCTGCCTCTGAGCCGCCATCTGCACCAGTTCCGGAAACCGCCGCTTCCAATGAAGGACAAACCATGGCGGGTTCTGATAACCCAGAGATTCCCAGCTCAGCTAAACCGGCCGATGACCCAGATGTGGTGATTACCCGGACTGAATATGTTGAGCCGGGAAGACCCACTGTACTAGCTAGATGCTCTGCCAAAGAAGAACTGCTGGAGCGCCGCAGGGCTAGACTGGAGATCACTGACTATGCTAACTTGAGCATTGGAGACATTGTTTCTGGTTACATTGGTCAAGTGCACAACAGCCGGGACCTGGAGATTGATATGGTGAAGCAGATACAACAAAAATCTGAGGTACAACTCACTTGCTTACTCCATAGTCATTCTTACCATGCTAGCCTCCAAGTCTATTACTTATGATAGAATACGTTGTAGACTTAACTTCCGGCTTACCTTCATGATCCAGCAATTATAAATAGAATCTTTCAGCATACATTAGCCCCCAAGTGCCAAGTGTCTTTGCTTGCAAAGTGCTTGGGACTTTAATATTGCATGATAACTACTTAAACTGTAACCCGGAATCTATACAGGCTGCCTGCAAGAAATTGGAATCTGAAATCTCTGAACTGAAGAACCGCCTGAAGACTCAGGAAACTGAGACCCGGAAGGCCAATGCCAAATTTGAGTTCAGTGTTGCTGCACAGGAAAAGCTCAAGAAGAAATTTGAAACAGAAAGAAAGACTTGGGCCGAGGAGAGAACTGCCTTGCTCAGCCGGGCCGAACAAGCAGAGGCTGCTCTGACTGAGAGAACCGCCGAACTCTCCGGCTTAAAACGCCATGTGTCACAGATGGTCTCCGCAATCTTCGGTGAGTCATCTTGCCAGCCTTTAACAAGTTTACATTTTTATGTCTTATAAGTCCCACCATTGCCATTCAGCTCACCTGACTTTGTTAAACAGGCCCTAGAAGCTCCAACCTTAATCAGAATGTTCTGACCAAGCTGAAGGCCGTGTACACCTTGGTGGAGCAACTCTATACCGGGTCACAGCGTGCGTTAGCCGTCGTGGCTCTATCCAACGAGGTTCCGACTCACCTGGCGGACGTACTCAGGCGGCTTGCCGTTCTGCCTCAGCGCTTCCAAGAGCTAAGACGAGCCTCTGCAAGAGCCGGAGCTATAGCTGCGCTGAGCCGGGCCAAGGCTTTTCTTCCGGAGCTAGACCCGGCCGACATCGCTCTTGGATACCCCAGCCTGAAGGAAGACGGCACCCCCTTTGACCAAAAAGACTTTGCTGCCTATGTGAAGAGCGTGCGCCCGGTGGCCACCCTAATTGGGAATGACACCGACCTTACCAAGTATCAGCCGGGCTATGACGCGGAAAATCAGAGGATCCCCACTCCACGTTATGAAGCCATCAGCTTGATCCCTCCGACTCGTAAGCATACCTTCGCCCCAGAAGTTGACCCGGCCGGGTTAATTTGATGACAAGGCTCAATTTGAAGCTTTGAGCGGCATTGACTGGAAATCATCAACCTTCCAGGTCATGGAATCAGCCGGAGGAGCGGAGAGGGATGAGCCGGAAGCTTCGACTCAACAAGCATCTTGACTTTTTAGGCGGCTCATGGTTACACCTCAAAACAATGCCTCACCTTTTGGACTCGGGGAGTCTTGTAATAGAGTAGGACAAACACTTAATTTTGTCGTGCCATCGTGCACGTGTTGAATGCTTAACTCCATTTAAGCTGCTTCTTCATATTCCTCCGGGTTATAATTGATCATCTATTTTCCTTAAGTTTGAAGAACTGTCTTTAACCATCCGGCATAGAAAACAAAACACAAGTCTCTGGGCGGCTTACCGTACTGAGAATCATAGACCTTATATATAACCCAGAATATGAACCAAAGTCACCAAAGACTGGCCCTCAATTATATCCTCGATGTGACCATAATAGCATACTTACAAGCCTTCAAGTATACTTCCGGTTTATGTAACCCGAATAATGAGGTTGATATCTCAACTCCGGTTCACCAGCATTGATAATTCTTATTGCGTGTTACCAACATTGTGAATCAAAGTTAAGCCGGCCGGGCAAAAACCGCCCTTACACGCTGTTGATATGATCAAAATAACTTGTTGCAAACCAAAAGATCAAAACTTAAGGGCTTCTGATTCGAATACGACCAGAGAACCGTCCCGAAGGGGTTAAGCTAAGATTTCGAATGCGATCATATAGCCCCAAGTGGGTTTGGCGTTGCCGATCAAGAGGGTACCGACAGCTATGTTCTCTTAGGTTCGAATACGACCCATGTTTGAACAGGAAGCCCCCAAATGACTTTAAGAGTTGTTTAACGACGCTGATTCGAATACGATCCACGTCGGTTCCCAAAGGGGGTTGAGCCATGATTCAAATATGATCAAGGAAAACTCCCCAATGAGCTCGGCAGTTTGCCAATCAAGTGGGTATCGACAGCTATGTTCTCTTTGGTTCGAATACGACCTATGTTTGAACAGGAAGCCCGCAGGTGATTATATTGTTTACGGCTAGATTCGAATACGATCGTAAGCCGGATCCACCTCCAAGTGACCATGTGATGTTGTAATGGAAATAACACGTTTACCTTTGGAGGAGAAAAGGACAGAGGTCCTGCTTTATTATTTATCATAATATATACATGGCTATAGAAATATGTACATTATGAGAGCCGGTGGCTCAAGTGTAATAGGGTCGAAGCTGAGCTATGTTCCACGGCCGACGGGTCTCTTCCTCCGACTTACGTGAATCTTTGTGCTCCCGAACATCGATAAGGTAGTATGACCCGTTGTGCAAGTTCTTGCTGACCACAAAGGACCCTTCCCAAGGCGGGGATAACTTGTGTGCATCTGTTTGATCTTGGATAAGCCGGAGCACCAGATCACCTTCCTGGAAGACCCGGGACTTAACCCGGCGGCTGTGATAACGGCACAAGTCTTGTTGGTAAATCGCCGAGCGAGCTGCTGCCACATCACGCTGTTCGTCCAACAAGTCAAGAGCATCTTGGCGCGCCCGCTCATTATCCGCCTCAACATAAGCCGCCACGCGAGGTGAGTCATGACGGATGTCGCTAGGGAGGACTGCTTCCGCTCCATAAACCATGAAGAAAGGCGTGTAACCCGTAAATCTGTTAGGAGTAGTATTGATGCTCCATAACACGGAGGGTAACTCCTCCACCCAACAACCCGGCGTCCGTTGCAAAGGGACCAAAAGCCGGGGCTTGATGCCCTTCAAGATCTCCTGATTAGCTCTCTCAGCTTGACCATTGGATTGAGGGTGAGCCACTAATGAAACATCAAGTCGAATATGCTCTCGTTGACAAAACTCCTCCATGGCGCCCTTAGACAGATTGGTACCATTGTCAGTTATAATGCTGTGTGGAAAACCAAAGCGAAATATCAACCTTTTCATGAACTGAACCGTTGTGGCTGCGTCACACTTACTAACTGGCTCTGCTTCAACCCACTTTGTGAACTTGTCGACTGCCACCAAGAGGTGGGTCTTCTTATCCTTGGACCTTTTAAAAGTCCCAACCATATCAAGCCCCCAGACCGCAAATGGCCAAGTAATTGGGATCATCCTCAGCTCCTGAGCCGGCACATGAGCCCGTCGCGAGAACCTCTGACAACCGTCACATCTACTGACCAAGTCCTCCGCATCAGCATGAGCCGTCAGCCAATAAAAGCCATGACGAAAAGCCTTGGCCACAAGAGATTTTGAGCCGGCATGATGGCCACAATCCCCCTCGTGAATCTCACGCAAAATTTCTTGGCCTTCCTCAGGGGAAACACAACGCTGGAAAGTTCCAGTGACACTGCGACGATGTAGCTCACCATTGATTATTATTATTGACTTAGACCGCCGGGTTATTTGTCTGGCCAAAGTTTCATCCTCAGGCAACTCTCCCCGGGTCATGTAAGCCAAATATGGTACTGTCCAGTCTGGGGTGATGTGGATAGCCGCCACCAACTGTGCCTCCGGGTCAGGGACAGCCAAGTCTTCCTCTGTAGGCAACTTAACAGAAGGGTTATGCAAGATGTCCAAGAAAGTATTAGGCGGCACCGGCTTTCGCTGAGAGCCCAGTCGGCTTAATGCATCAGCCGCCTCGTTCTTCCTGCAATCGATGTGCTCTACTTGGTAACCCTGAAAGTGTCCAACAATGGCATCAACTTCACGGCCATAAGCCGCCATGAGAGGGTCCTTGGAATCCCACTTGCCTGACACTTGTTGAGCCACTAAATCTGAGTCACCAAAGCACCTTACCCGGCTCAAGCTCATCTCCTTAGCCATCCGAAGACCATGGAGCAAGGCCTCGTACTCAGCCGCGTTATTAGTACAGGGAAACATCAACCGTAGCACATAACGAAACTTGTCACCTCGAGGGGAAGTTAATACAACTCCATCCCCCGAGCCCTCTAATTGCCTAGACCCGTCGAAGCGAATAGTCCAGTATGTATTATCCGGTTTCTCTTCAGGCACCTGCAGCTCTGTCCAATCGTTGATGAAATCCACCAATGCTTGAGATTTGACAGCAGTGCGTGGCACATATTTCAGACCATGAGGCCCAAGCTCTATAGCCCACTTAGCCACTCTTCCTGTGGCTTCTCTGTTTTGGATGATATCTCCTAGGGGAGCAGAACTAACCACAGTGATGGGGTGACCCTGAAAATAATGCTTAAGCTTCCGGCTTGCCATGAACACACCATAAACAAGCTTCTGCCAATGTGGATACCGCTGTTTGGACTCGATGAGCACTTCACTGACGTAGTAAACCGGCCGCTGAACCGGATACTCCTTACCCTCTTCCTTGCGCTCCACCACCACAGCCACACTGACGGCTCGTGTGTTAGCAGCTACATACAGTAATAAGGGCTCCTTGTCAACCGGAGCAGCAAGAACTGGGGGCTCAACCAGCTGTCTCTTCAAATCCTCAAAAGCAGCATTAGCAGCATCATTCCAGACAAAGTCATCTGTTTTCTTCATCAACTGGTACAGTGGCATGGCCTTTTCACCCAAACGGCTTATAAACCGGCTCAAAGCAGCGATGCGGCCTGCCAGACGCTGGACGTCGTTGATGCACGCCGGCTTAGCCAGAGAGGTGATTGCCTTGATCTTTTCCGGGTTAGCTTCAATGCCTCTGTTAGAAACCAGGAAACCCAAGAGCTTGCCTGCGGGAACACCAAAAACACACCTGGCCGGGTTAAGCATCATCTTGTAAACCCGGAGATTATCAAAGGTTTCTCTAAGATCATCTACCAGGGTCTCCTTCTCCCTGGACTTAACCACGATATCATCCACATAGGCATGAACATTGCGCCCAATCTGGTTATGAAGACAATTCTGCACGCAACGCTGATAAGTCGCCTGTGCACTCTTGAGTCCAAAAGGCATAGACACATAACAGAAGGCTCCAAAGGGAGTGATGAACGCCGTCTTCTCCTGGTCCTTAACTGCCATTTTAATCTGATGGTATCCAGAATAAGCATCCAAAAAACTTAAGCGCTCACAACCCGCCGTAGCATCAATGATTTGATCAATAAGGGGGAGAGCAAAAGGATCAGCCGGACAAGCCTTGTTTAAGTCCGTGTAGTCCACACACATCCGCCAGGTGCCGTTCTTCTTGAGCACGAGTACCGGGTTAGCTAACCATTCTGGATGAAAGACTTCAACAATAAACCCGACCGCCAAGAGCCGGGCCACCTCCTCACTAATGGCTTTCCGCCTCTCCTCATTAAACCGCCGAAGGGATTGCCTGACCGGCTTAAATTTTGGATCAATATTGAGAGTGTGCTCAGCGAGTTCTCTAGGTACACCTGGCATGTCAGAAGGTTTCCACGCAAAAATGTCCCTGTTCTCACGGATGAACTCGATGAGCGCGCTTTCCTATTTTGGATCCAGATTGGCACTGATGCTAAACTGCTGAGATGAGTCACCTGGAACAAAGTCAACAAGTTTAGTCTCATCAGCCGACTTAAATTTCATTGCCGGCTCATGCTCCGTGGTCGGCTTTTTCAAAGATGTCATATCTGCCGGGTCAACATTGTCCTTGTAAAACTTCAACTCCTCTGTTGCACAAACAGATTCTGCATAAGCCGCGTCACCTTCCTCACACTCCAAGGCTATCTTTCGGCTACCATGAACCGTAATGGTCCCATTGTGACCCGGCATCTTGAGCTGTAAATACACGTAACACGGCCGTGCCATGAACTTGGCGTAAGCCGGCCGCCCAAATATAGCATGATACAGACTTCTTATCTTAACCACCTCAAAGGTTAATTTTTCCGCCCTGTAGTTGTACTCATCTCGAAAAGCCACTTCCAGCTCGATCTTACCAACTGGATATGCCGACTTACCAGGCACGACACCATGGAAAACAGTATTGGACTGGCTGAGGTTCTTATCAATCAACCCCATACGACGGAAGGTCTCATAATAGAGGATGTTGATGCTGCTGCCTCCGTCCATGAGCACTTTAGTGAACTTATATCCCCCCACCTGAGGAGCCACCACCAGGGCCAGGTGACCCGGATTATCAACCCGGGGAGGGTGATCTTCCCTACTGCACACAATAGGCTGCTCAGACCATCTCAAATAGCGTGGAACTGCCGGCTCAACAGCATTCACAGCCCTCTTATGAAGCTTCTGATCTCGCTTGCACAGACTGGTGGTAAACACAGGATACTGTCCACCATTGAGCTGCTTTGGATTGGTCTGGTATCCCCCCTGCTGCTGTTGATGACCCTGGCCGGACTGCTGATTAAAGCCCCCTTGAACATTCTGAGGATTGGAATTTGAGCCGCCGCCCGGGCCATGAAAGCCGCCGGCGCCTGAGCCGCCACTCGAGCCATTGTTGCCATTAAAGGCATTGGAATTCTTAAAGGCCTTCATGATTACGCAATCTTTCCATAGATGAGTAGCTGGCTTCTCCCTAGAGCCATGCCTTGGACAAGGCTCATTCAACAATTGCTCAAGCGTCGGGCCTGACCCGCCGGCTCGGGGAGGTGGCCTCCCCTTACGTCGCTGGTTATTACCCTGTGAGCTGGCGTTGGCCAAAAACTCTATGCTACCATCAGCCTTACGCTTACTACCTCCTTGGTTCGCCGGGTTATGCTGAGGACCCGTGCCATTGCCGTTCTTCTTTCCCTTCCCTGTCCTTTCATCATCCGACGCGGGGTCCTTGGTACTATCAGAGTCGGCGTACTTGACGAGAGCCGCCATCAGCGTACCCATATCATTGCAATCACGCTTGAGCCGCCCGAGTTTCATCTTCAGGGGCATGAAACGACAGTTCTGTTCCAACATTAAGACTGCAGAGCCGGCATCCATCTTATCAGATGAATGTATTATCTCTTTGACCCGGCGAACCCAATGGGTTGTAGACTCACCCTCCTGCTGTTTACAGTTAGTCAAATCCACAATTGACATAGACTGCCTACAGGTATCTTTGAAGTTTTGGATGAACCGGGCTTTCAGCTCAGCCCAAGACCCGATAGAATTTGGTGGCAGCCCTTTCAACCAAGTGCGGGCAGTCCCAGCTAACATCATGGTGAAGTACTTGGCCATTGCCGCTTCACTAACTTCCAGCAACTCCATAGCCATATCGTAACTCTCGATCCATGCTCCGGGTTGCAAATCAGCTGTGTAATTAGGCACTTTCCTTGGCCCTTTGAAATCCTTGGGCAGACGTTCGTTACGGAGAGCCGGCACCAGACAAGGAACACCTCCAGTCCTCGTAGGTATACCCACGTCGATGGAAGCCGTCGGATAAGCCGGGTGTGGCTGGTAAGCCGTCAACTGAGGCACCTGCTCCGCCTCTTGCCGTGCTCTGTCTTGGTCTACCGCGTGAAAGGCTCCGTTATGAGCCGGGCCGTGGCCAGGAGGCAAGTCATGGCGTCGGACATTACTTGAGCCGGTCGCTGAGACCATGTGTCTGCTATAACTCGGGCTCCGGCCTGGACGAGGGGTTGAATGGATCCTGTCCCGGCTATAAGAATATGCCTCTTGCTGCGCCAGAGCCGTCTGAAGGAGTTCTTTGACCCGGCGGGTTTCAACCGCCGTTGGAGAGTCACCATCAATTGGGAGAGCCGCCAGCCGCGCCGCCGCGGCGACCATGGTTTCCAACGGGTTGGCATAATGACCCGGTGGTATTGGCACGTACTAAGGCGGGGCAGGGTTCACCCGGGGAGGTCCCATCACTTGGGGCTGAATTGGCGTTCCAGCCCCGGGCACTATGATCTCTAGCGGGTTACTAGGCCCTGCCCCAGGCGTGTTGAAGAGGTTTCGAGGATCGTAAACCGGAGGGAGTCGAGATTGGGCCTTTTGATGCCTCCTTCTCATGACCTCATTGGATGCGTTTTGATCCATCGTAAGCCGGAAAGACTGTGCCTGAATCAGCTGAGTCTGGGCGTCGAGAGCCGCCCTCTCTGCAGCCATCCTGATCCCTTCCGCCGCCAGATCCTCCTTGGCTTTTGCTAGATCCAACTTTAACTGTGCCACCTCCGCTTCATGCTGAACTTGATCCGCCGGGGCAATCGTAGCGGTCAAGAGGACCGTTATCTTGTCTGTGAGATCCATCAACACCTGAGCCGGCGAGGGCACAGGGCTTCCTGACCCGGCGGTGGGGTTTTGAACAGGTTGTGCGCCGGCCATGAAGATTCCAACCCGGCTCGGTGGCTCAAAGGGGTCCGGAATGCTGTCGCCATCGGAACAACCCCTGAGCCTGCCATCTTGAAGTTGATACAACGAGTTTGACTCATCTGTAGACGACTCGCCGTCAGAGCCGGCGGCCGTCTCATCACCAGATCCAGATCCTTCAGAGAGTCCTCCATGGACACATCCCACGAAAGCATGCTTCAAGGCAGGTAGAGCCCGGGCGGGTCATGCACGCTGAGCCGTCTCGATGAGATCGGCGCAGAGATCCGGCTCGGGGCCTGGCTCACCAATCTTGCCAATGAAGACATGGATTCCGCCGAAGGGGACCCGGTACCCGTACTCGATTGAGCCGGCGTCGGGGCCCCAGTTTTCATCGTCGCTGTAGAGCTTGCCGCGGCGACTCTTGGTCATCCGGCCCACGGCGTATCCCTTGAGCCCTTCGAAGCTGCCCTTCAAGAACTCAAATCCACCGTGCGTTGGCCCCATGGTGGGCGCCAACTGTCGTGGAATTGTCACGGCAGATGTCCTCGTGCAAGGACTTAGTCGTGGAGCCATCGCAGCTAGGAAGCTTAAAGGGGTTAAACGGGACAAGGAACACGAGGGTTATACTGGTTCGGCCCCTTACGGTGAAGGTAAAAGCCTACGTCCAGTTGAGGTGGTATTGATCAGGGTTTCGACGACCAGGAGCTAAAGCGTCCTGCCTGGTTATCGATTTGATCTTACTTGTCCCTAAACCGCCGCCGGGTCATCCCTTTATATAGAGAGGTCGACGCCCAGCGGCTCTCAGAGTCCCGGCCGGCTCATAACAGTGTCCGGCTCGGACTCTTAACTATTCTTGCCTTACACTACAAGTTTCACCCTAACGGCGGTTAACACTACGGGCCTTAAGCCATCTCCGGGTCTTAAGCCCATTATTGACCCGTCGTCTTCAAGTTTGGTGTTGGGCTTCGCGTGATGACCATTATGACGTAACCCGGCCCCTCCTGGGCGGGTGACTCTAATGGTTATATCCTCAACACCCGGCGATCTCTACCCGTGTGGTCCAACGACAAGCCGTGGTCCCGTCGCTCTCCACGCCGACGTCTCTCTCTGGCATGCTTGTCTTGGCCATCCCGGCGCCGACGCTCTTCATAAAGTTTTGCGGACTTTTCCGTTTTCATGTAATAAATCGGAGGCACACACTTGTCATGCCTGTCGCATAGGGAAACACTTGTCATGCATGTTCGTTTGCCGTTTTCTTCTTCATCATCAATTGCCACATTTCCTTTTGATGTTATTCACTGTGATGTTTGGACATCTCCCGTGCCCAGCAATTCGGGTTTATCATATTACCTTGTGATTTTGGATGATTTTTCTCATTTCACTTGGAACTTTCTGTTGCGCCGCAAATCCGATGTCGTTTCCTCCCTTCATGCTTTCTACGCTTATGTTGCCACCCATTTTCATCGCACCATTGCTCGTCTCCAAACCGACAACGGAAAGGAATCTGATAACCTTGCTATTCGCACCCTCTTATCCACTCATGGCACTATTTTTCGTCTCACATGTCCATATACATCTCAGCAAAACGGTCGTGCCGAACGTGTTCTTCGCACTCTTAATGAGAGTGTTCGCGCATTGCTCTTCCACGCACACATGACTGCCCGGTTTTGGCCTGATGCTCTCGCCACAGCTACCCTTCTGCTTAACAACCGGCCTTGTAAAACCCGATGGAACTACACCCCTCATCATCTCTTATTCGGGTCACCTCCGTCATACGATGATTTCCATGTCTTCGGCTGCCTTTGTTATCCTAATATCACCGCCACGACACCACATAAGCTGGCGCACAAAAGGCTTCTGTTGCTACGACCCAGAGTCACATCGTGTGATCGTGTCTCGGCACGTTTATTTTGATGAGGTTGTTTTTCCGTTTCAGCAGGCAGCGTTGCGTCCCTTACCATCTCTGGACGCCTCTCCTCGACAGACCTTGCGCTCCCTCCACCCCGTCGCTCGGGCGCAGTTGCGGCCTCGTCATCCGCTGCCTTGCCGCCCTCGGTGATCCCTTCGCTGACTCGGGAGGAGTCGGCCTCCTAGGCCACGCCGGGCCCCCGCCTCTTGGCTCTGGAGGATCTGGCCTCCCAGGCCTCATCGGGCCCCGCCTCTCGGCTCTGGAGGAGCCGGGCGCCCCCCCCTAGCTGGGCCCTCGAGGGCCTTGTCAGCTCAGGAGGAGCCGGGCCCCTCAGCCCCGTCTGCGCCCTCATCGCCGTCTACGACCGGGCCCTCTGGCTCATCGTCGGCTCAGGAGGAGCCGGCTCTCTCGGCCCCATCGGCGCCCTTGTCGCCATCCACGGCCGGGCCTTCTCGCGCCTCGACGATGCCCTCGACACCAACACCCGTGGCCTCGCCTACGTCATCATCATCATCCGAGCCAGCTGTTGTGGCCCCTCGCCGCGGTCCACGTCCGCCTCCCCCGCCGCCTCACCACCACATGGTGAGGCGCGCCAAGGCCGGGGTGCGCCAGCCGAATCCGCGCTACCACAACCTCAGCGTCACGACCCTCTCTCCGGTTCCGCAATCGGTGCATTCTGCGTTGAGTGATCCGCATTGGATCGCCGCTATGCGCGCTGAGTACGACGCTCTTGTCGCCAAGCGGACTTGGACCCTTGTTCCTCGTCCCCCTGGAGCGAACGTCATCTTGGGAAAGTGGGTTTTTCGTCACAAACTCCTCCCAGACGGTTCTCTCGACAGATACAAGGCTTGCTGGGTTGTCCGTGGATTTGCACAACGTGTCGGCGTTGACTTCTCTGAGACTTTCTCTCCGGTCGTCAAACCCGCCACGATTCATGTGGTTCTTCAGCTAGCCGCCTCTCGCCGATGGCCCGTACATCAGCTCGACATCAACAATGCTTTTTTGTACAGTCATCTTCAGGAGCAAGTTCTCTGTCAGTAGCCGACCGGGTTCGTTGACCCTCAGCGACCGGATGATGTCTGCCTGTTGTCACGGTCATTATATGGCCTCAAACAGGCTCCGCGCGCCTGGTACCAGCGCATCGCCACGTTCCTTGGCCTTCTCGGGTTTCGCAGCACCACCTCTGACACGTCGCTATTCATGCTGCATCGGGCTGATCATGTGGCTCTGCTTCTTCTCTATGTTGATGATATTGTCATCACTGCCTCCCGAGCGGATCTTCTTCGCGACATCATTGGTTGTCTCGGTTCTGAGTTTCGGCTCAAGGATCTCGGCGGGTTGCACTTCTTCCTCGGCATTAATGTGCGACGCGATGCCACTGGGTTCTTCCTACATCAGGGCCAGTACGCTCTTGATCTTCTGGACCGTGCCGGCATGACTGACTGCAAGCCAGCCGCCACACCTGCTGAGGCCAAGCCGAAGCTCTCCGCCACCGCTGGCCAGCCTGCTAAAGGAAATATGCCCTAGAGGCAATAATAAAGTTATTATTCATTTCCTTATATCATGATAAATGTTTATTATTCATGCTAGAATTGTATTAACTGGAAACTTGATACATGTGTGAATACATAGACAAACAGAGTGTCACTAGTATGCCTCTACTTGACTAGCTCGTTGATCAAAGATGGTTATGTTTCCTAGCCATAGACATGAGTTGTCATTTGATTAACGGGATCACATCATTAGGAGAATGATGTGATTGACTTGATCCATTCCGTTAGCTTAGCACTCGATCGTTTTAGTATGTTGCTATTGCTTTCTTCATGACTTATACATGTTCCTATGACTATGAGATTATGCAACTCCCGTTTACCGGAGGAACACTTTGTGCGCTACCAAACGTCACAACGTAACTGGGTGATTATAAAGGTGCTCTACAGGTGTCTCTGAAGGTACTTGTTGGGTTGGCATATTTCGAGATTAGGATTTGTCACTCCGATTGTCGGAGAGGTATCTCTGGGCCCTCTCGGTAATGCACATCACTATAAGCCTTGCGAGCATTGTAACTAATGAGTTAGTTGCGGGATGATGTATTATGGAACGAGTAAAGAGACTTGCCGGTAACGAGATTGAACTAGGTATTGAGATACCGACGATCGAATCTCGGGCAAGTAACATACCGATGACAAAGGGAACAACGTATGTTGTTATGCGGTCTGACCGATAAAGATCTTCGTAGAATATGTGGGAGCCAATATGAGCATCCAGGTTCCGCTATTGGTTATTGACCGGAGAGGTGTCTCGGTCATGTCTACATAGTTCTCGAACCCATAGGGTCCGCACGCTTAACGTTACGATGACAGTTTTATTATGAGTTTATGAGTTTTGATGTACCGAAGGAGTTCGGAGTCCCGGATGATGTCGGGGACATGACGAGGAGTCTCGAAATGGTCGAGACGTAAAGATCGATATATTGGACGACTCTATTCGGACATCGGAAAGGTTCCGAGTGATTCGGGTATTTTTCGGAGTACCGGAGAGTTACGGGAATTCGTATTTGGCCTTAATGGGCCATACGGGAAAGGAAAGAAAGGCCCCAAAGGGTGGCCGCACCCCTCCCCATGGACTAGTCCGAATTGGACTAGGGAGGGGGGGCGCCCCCTTCCTTCTTTCTCCTTCTCCCTTCCCTTTTCCTACTCCAACAAGGAAAGGAGGAGTCCTACTCCCGGTGGGAGTAGGACTCCCCCCTTGGCGCGCCCTCCTCCTAGGCCGGCCGCCTCCCCCCTTGCTCCTTTATATACGGGGGCAGGGGGCACCCCATAGACACAACAATTGATCATTGATCTCTTAGCCGTGTGCGGTGCCCCCCTCCACCATATTACACCTCGATAATATCGTAGCGGTGCTTAGGCGAAGCCCTGTGTCGGTAGAACATCATCATTGTCACCACGCCATCGTGCTGACAAAACTCTCCCTCAACACTCGGCTGGATCGGAGTTCGAGGGAAGTCATCGAGCTGAACGTGTGCTGAACTCGGAGGTGCCGTGCGTTCGGTACATGATCGGTCGGATCGTGAAGACGTACGACTACATCAACCGCGTTTTGTTAACGCTTCCGCTTTCGGTCTACGAGGGTACGTGGACAACACTCTCCCCTCTCGTTGCTATGCATCACCATGATCTTGCGTGTGCATAGGAAATTTTTGAAATTACTACGTTCCCCAACAGTGGCATCCGAGCCAGGTTTTATGCGTTGATGTTATGCACGAGTAGAACACAAGTGAGTTGTGGGCGATATAAGTCATACTGCTTACCAGCATGATATTGTGAGATGAAGCGGCCTGGACCGACATTACGCGTACGCTTACGCGAGACTGGTTTCACCGTTGCGAGCACTCGTTGCTTAAAGGTGACTGGCGGGTGTCTGTCTCTCTCACTTTAGTTGAACCGAGTATGGCTACGCCCGGTCCTTGCGAAGGTTAAAACAACACCAACTTGACAAACTATCGTTGTGGTTTTGATGCGTAGGTAAGAACGGTTCTTGCTAAGCCCGTAGCAGCCACGTAAAACTTGCAACAACAAAGTAGAGGACGTCTAACTTGTTTTTGCAGGGCATGTTGTGATGTGATATGGTCAAGACATGATGCTATATTTTATTGTATGAGATGATCATGTTTTGTAACCGAGTTATCGGCAACTGGCAGGAGCCATATGGTTGTCGCTTTATTGTATGCAATGCAATCGCCATGTAATTGTTTTACTTTATCACTAAGCGGTAGCGATAATCGTAAAAGCAATAGTTGGCGAGACGACAACGATGCTACGATGGAGATCAAGGTGTCGCGCCGGTGATGATGGTGATCATGACGGTGCTTCGGAGATGGAGATCACAAGCACAAGATGATGATGGCCATATCTTATCACTTATATTGATTGCATGTGATGTTTATCTTTTATGCATCTTATCTTGCTTTGATTGACGGTAGCATTATAAGATGATCTCTCACTAAAATTTCAAGATAAAAGTGTTCTCCCTGAGTCTGCACCGTTGCGAAAGTTCTTCGTGCTGAGACACCACGTGATGATTGGGTGTGATAGGCTCTACGTTCAAATACAACGGGTGCAAAACAGTTGCACACGCGGAATACTCAGGTTAAACTTGACGAGCCTAGCATATGCAGATATGGCCTCGGAACACGGAGACCGAAAGGTCAAGCGTGAATCATATAGTAGATATGATCAACATAGTGATGTTCACCGTTGAAACTACTCCATCTCACGTGATGATCGGACATGGTTTAGTTGATATGGATCACGTGATCACTTAGAGGATTAGAGGGATGTCTATCTAAGTGGGAGTTCTTAAGTAATATGATTAATTGAACTTAAATTTATCATGAACTTAGTCCTGATAGTATTTTGCAAATTATGTTGTAGATCAATAGCTCGCGTTGTTGCTTCCTATGTTTATTTTTGAAGTGTTCCTAGAGAAAAATTATGTTGAAAGATGTTAGTAGCAAAGATGCGGATTGGATCCGTGATCTGAGGATTATCCTCATTGCTGCACAGAAGAATTATGTCCTTGATGCACCGCTAGGTGACAGACCTATTGCAGGAGTAGATGCAGACGTTATGAACGTTTGGCTAGCTCAATATGATGACTACTTGATAGTTTAGTGCACCATGCTTAACGGCTTAGAATCGGGACTTCAAAGACGTTTTGAACGTCATGGACCATATGAGATGTTCCAGGAGTTGAAGTTAATATTTCAAGCAAATACCCGAGTTGAGAGATATGAAGTCTCCAACAGGTTCTATAGCTAAAAGATGGAGGAGAATAGCTCAAGTAGTGAGCATGTACTCAGATTGTCTGGGTACTACAATCGCTTGAATCAAGTGGGAGTTAATCTTCCAGATAAAATAGTGATTGCCAGAACTCTCTAGTCACCATCACCAAGTTAGTAGAACTTCCTGATGAACTATAGTATGCAAGGGATGACGAAAGTAATTCCCGAGCTCTTCGTGATGCTGAAATCGACGAAGGTAGAAATCAACAAAAACATCAAGTGTTGATGGTTAACGAGACCACTAGTTTCAAGAAAAGGGCAAAGGGAAGAAGGGGAACTTCAAGAAGAACGGCAAGCAAGTTGCTGCTCAAGTGAAGAAGCCTAAGTCTGGTCCTAAGCCTGAGACTAAGTGCTTCTACTACAAAGGGACTGGTCACTGGAAGCGGAACTACCCCAAGTATTTGGTGGATAAGAAGGATGGCAAAGTGAACAAAGGTATTTCTGATATACAGATTATTGATGTGTATTTTACTAGTGTTCGTAGCAACCCCTCGGTATTTGATACTGGTTCAGTTGCTAAAGAGTAGTAACTCGAAACAGGAGTTGCATAATGAACACAAACTAGTTAAGGATGAAGTGACGATGTGTATTGGAAGTGGTTCCAAGGTTGATAAGATCACCATCGCATACTCCCATTACCTTCGGGATTAGTGTTGAACCTAAATAAATGTTATTTGGTGTTTGCGTTGAGCATAAATATGATTGGATCATGTTTATTGCAATACGGTTATTGGTGTGTGCGTTGAGCATGAATATGATTGGATCATGTTTATCGCAATACGGTTATTCATTTAAACCGAAGAATAATTGTTGTTCTGTTTACATGAATAAAACCTTCCATGGTCATACACTCAATGGTTTACTGAATCACGATCATAGTGATACACATATTCATAATATTGATACCAAAAGATGCAAGGTTGATAATGATAGTGCAACATATTTGTGGCACTGCCATTTAGGTCATATTGGTGTAAAGCGCATGAAGAAACTCCATGCTGATGGGCTTTTGGAATCACTTGATTATGAATCACTTGATACTTGCGAACCATGCCTTATGGGAAAGATGACTAAGACTCCGTTCTCCGGAACAATGGAGCGAGCAACTGACTTATTGGAAATAATACATACTGATGTATGCGATCCGATGAGTGTTGAGGCTCGCGGCGGGTATCGTTATTTTCTGACCTTCACAGATGATTTGAGCAGATATGGGTATATCTACTTGATGAAACACAAGTCTGAAACATTTGAAATATTCAAAGAATTTCAGAGTGAAGTGGAGAATCATCGTAACAAGAAAATAAAAGTTTCTACGATATGATCGCAGAGGTAAAATATTTGAGTTACGAGTTTGGTCTTCAGTAAAAACAATGTGAAATAGTTTCACTACTCACGCCACCTGGAACACCACAGTGTAATGGTGTGTCCGAACATCGTAACCGTACTTTATTAGATATGGTGCAATATATGATGTCTCTTACCGATCTACCACTATCGTTTTGGGGTTATGCATTAGAGACAGTTGCATCCACGTTAAATAGGGTACCATCTAAATCCGTTGAGACGACATCTTATGAACTGTGGTTTGGCAAGAAACCGAAGTTGTCGTTTCTTAAAGTTTGGGGTTGCGATGCTTATGTGAAAAAGTTTCATCCTGATAAGCTCAAACCCAAATCGGAGAAATGTGTCTTCATAGGATACCCAAAGGAGACAGTTGGGTACACCTTCTATCACAGATCCGAAGGCAAGACATTCGTTGCTAAGAATTGATCCTTTCTAGAGAAGGAGTTTCTCTCAAAAGAAGTGAGTGGGAGGAAAGTAGAACTTGATGAGGTAATTGTACCTGCTCCCTTATTGGAAAGTAGTTCATCACAGAAACCAGTTTCTGTGACGCCTATACCAATTAGTGAGGATGTTAATGATGATGATCATGGAACTTCAGATCAAGTTATTACTGAACCTTGTAGGTCAACCAGAGTAAGATCCGCACCAGAGTGGTACGGTAATCCTGTTCTGGTGGTTATGTTACTAGGCCATGACGAACCTACGAACTATGAAGAAGCGATGATGAGCCCAGATTCCGCAAAATGGCTTGAGGCCATGAAATCTGAGATGAGATCCATGTATGAGAACAAAGTACGGACTTTGATTGACTTGCCCAATGATCGGCAAGCCATTGAGATTAAATGGATCTTCAAGAGGAAGACGGACGCTGATAGTAGTGTTACTATCTACAAAGCTAGAATTGTCGCAAAAGGTTTTCGACAAGTTTACGGTGTTGACTACGATGAGAGTTTCTCACTCGTATCTATGCTTAAGTCTATCCGAATCATGTTAGCAATTGCCGCATTTTATGAAATCTAGCAAATGGATAAACAAAACTGCATTCCTTAATGAGTTTATTGTATATGATGCAACCAGAAGGTTTTGTCAATCCTAAAGGTGCTAACAAAATATGCAAGCTCCAGCGATCCATCTATGGACTGGTGCAAGCATCTCGGAGTAGGAATATACGCTTTGATAAGTTGATCAAAGGATATAGTTTTATACAGACTTGCGGTGAAGCCTGTATTTACAAGAAAGTGAGTGGGAGCACTACAGCATTTCTGATAAGTATATGTGAATGACATATTGTTGATCGAAAATAATGTAGAATTATTCTGCAAAGCATAAAGGAGTGTTTGAAAGGAGTTTTTTCAAAGAAAGACCTCGGTGAAGCTGCTTACATATTGAGCATCAAGATCTATAGAGATAGATCAAGACGCTTGATAAGTTTTTTCAATGAGTACATACCTTAACAAGATTTTGAAGTGGTTCAAAATGGAACAGTCAAAGAAAGAGTTTCTTGCCTGTGTTACAAGGTGTGAAATTGAGTAAGACTCAAAACCCGACCACGGCAGAAGATAGAAAAAGAATGAAAGTCATTCCCTATGCCTCGGCCATAGGTTCTATAAAGTATGTCATGCTGTGTACCAGATCTATTGTATACCCTACACTGATTTTGGCAAGGGAGTACAATAGTGATCTAGGAGTAGATCACTGGACAGCGGTCAAAATTATCCTTACTGGAATAAGGATATGTTTCTCGATTATGGATGTGACAAAAGGCTCGTCGTAAAGGGTTACGTCGATGCAAGTTTTGACACTAATCTAGATGACTCTAAGTCTCGGTCTAGATACATATTGAAAGTGGGAGCAATTAGATAGAGTAGCTCCATGCAGAGCATTGTAGACATAGAAATTTGCAAAATACTTACGGATCTGAATGTGACAGACCCGTTGACTAAAATTATCTAACAAGCAAAACATGATCACACCTTAGTACTCTTTGGGTGTTAATCACATAAGCAATGTGAACTAGATTACTGACTCTAGTAAACCCTTTGGGTGTTGGTCACATGACGATGTGAACTATGGGTGTTAATCACATGGTGATGTGAACTATTGATGTTAAATCACATGGCGATGTGAACTAGATTATTGACTCTAGTGCAAGTGGGAGACTGAAGGAAATATGCCCTAGAGGCAATAATAAAATTATTATTCATTTCCTTATATCATGATAAATGTTTATTATTCATGCTAGAATTGTATTAACTGGAAACTTGATACATGTGTGAATACATAGACAAACAGAGTGTCACTAGTATGCCTCTACTTGACTAGCTCGTTGATCAAAGATGGTTATGTTTCCTAGCCATAGACATGAGTTGTCATTTGATTAACGGGATCACATCATTAGGAGAATGATGTGATTGACTTGACCCATTCCGTTAGCTTAGCACTCGATCGTTTTAGTATGTTGCTCCTATGACTATGAGATTATGCAACTCCCGTTTACCGGAGGAACACTTTGTGCGCTACCAAACGTCACAACGTAACTGGGTGATTATAAAGGTGCTCTACAGGTGTCTCCGAAGGTACTTGTTGGGTTGGCGTATTTCGAGATTAGGATTTGTCACTCCGATTGTCGGAGAGGTATCCCTGGGCCCTCTCGGTAATGCACATCACCATAAGCCTGCATTGTAACTAATGAGTTAGTTGCGGGATGATGTATTACGGAACGAGTAAAGAGACTTGCCGGTAACGAGATTGAACTAGGTATTGAGATACCGACGACCGAATCTCGGGCAAGTAACATACCGATGACAAAGGAACAACGTATGTTGTTATGCGGTCTGACCGATAAAGATCTTCGTAGAATATGTGGGAGCCAATATGAGCATCCAGGTTCCGCTATTGATTATTGACCGGAGAGGTGTCTCGGTCATGTCTACATAGTTCTCGAACCCGTAGGGTCCGCACGCTTAACATTACGATGACAGTTTTATTATGAGTTTATGAGTTTTGATGTACCGAAGGAGTTCGGAGTCCCGGATGAGATCGGGGACATGACGAGGAGTCTCGAAATGGTCGAGACGTAAAGATCGATATATTGGACGACTATATTCGGACATCGGAAAGGTTCCGAGTGATTCTGGTATTTTTCGGAGTACCGGAGAGTTACGGGAATTCGTATTGGGCCTTAATGGGCCATACGGGAAAGGAGAGAAAGGCCCCAAAGGGTGGCCGCACCCCTCCCCATGGACTAGTCCGAATTGGACTAGGGAGGGGGGGCGCCCCCTTCCTTCTTTCTCCTTCTCCCTTCCCTTTTCCTACTCCAACAAGGAAAGGAGGAGTCCTACTCCTGGTGGGAGTAGGACTCCCCCCTTGGCGCGCCCTCCTCCTAGGCCGGCCGCCTCCCCCCTTGCTCCTTTATATACGGGGGCAGGGGGCACCCCATAGACACAACAATTGATCATTGATCTCTTAGCCGTGTGCGGTGCCCCCCTCCACCATATTACACCTCAATAATATCGTAGCGGTGCTTAGGCGAAGCCCTGCGTCGGTAGAACATCATCATTGTCACCACGCCGTCGTGTTGACGAAACTCTCCATCAACACTCGGCTGGATCGGAGTTCGAGGGAAGTCATCGAGCTGAACGTGTGCTGAACTCGGAGGTGCCGTGCGTTCGGTACTTGATCGGTCGGATCGTGAAGACGTACGACTACATCAACCGCGTTGTGTTAACGCTTCCGCTTTCGGTCTACGAGGGTACGTGGACAACACTCTCCCCTCTCGTTGCTATGCATCACCATGATCTTGCGTGTGCGTAGGAAATTTTTGAAATTACTACGTTCCCCAACACCTGCTACTGACGCCGCTCTTTACCGCAGCATTGTGGGCGCCCTTCAGTACCTTACGCTCATCAGACCAGACATCCAGTTGGCGGTGCAGCAAGTTTGCTTGCATATGCACTCGCCCCGTGATGTTCACTAGTCTTTGGTCAAGCGCATTCTTCGGTACATTCGTGGCACCCCGACCTACGGTCTTTATCTCCGTGCATCCGCCTCGACTGAGCTTATTGCCTATACTGACGCGGATTGGGCTGGCTGTCCCGACACTCCACGTTCCATGTATGGCTATTGTGTCTTCTTCGGTGACTCTCTTGTCTCCTGGTCCTCTAAACGACAGCCTACTTTACTGTCTCCTGTTCGAGTGCTGAGGCCGAGTACCGAGTTGTTGCCAACGTCGTTGCGGAGACTTGTTGGCTTCGTCACCTTCTTGGTGAGCTTCGGATTTCTCTTCCGAAAGCTACTGTGGTCTTCTGTGACAACGTGTCGGCCACCTATCTCGCGGCTAATCCGGTGCAGCACAAGCGCACCAAACACATTGAGCTCGATGTTCACTTTGTGCGCGAGAAGGTTCAGTTGGGTCAGCTTCGTGTTCTTCATATCCCGACCACCCAACAGTTTGCCGACATCATGACCAAGGGATTGCCTACCGCTGCATTCCAGGAGTTTCGTTCCAGTCTTTGCATCGCCGACGCCGACGCTTCGACTGCGGGGGGTGTTGAAACGTGATATCTTTGTATTTATTTCTGACTGATTCTCCTATTATCTCTAGCCTTGTATAGATTGATCTCTAGAGATATTGTAGGGTTAGTTGGATTCGTCACGCAAGACACCACCTATATATATTGTAACCGACTCCGATGGAATACAATTGAGTTGCATCCTATAGTCTTCTACAGTGAGTGCACCTCCTTGTCCTTGGTTTGTCTGCATTTGCATCTGCATTCCTCTCCATCTTATTTATTTTTCTTTGAGAAAAGACATCAATGAACATATTAGATCTTATAGTTATCACGAAACAAAAGCCATTACAATAGATGGATACCAATAGAAACATTAAAAATAATTATACTACCTTTTTCTTTCTCTGATTGTATGCCGTCGGACCGAGATTGGAAAATGTATTGAACTAACATAAAGAACAGTGACACCTGCAAATGCCCTCGTCAAACCAGGCTTTAAATAACACAATAGCAACCAACCACTTGAAATGAGATCTAGAAATCGCCGAAGAAGCATCACCCCGTGCAGTACAAGCTTGCGGGGAGAAACAAAGAGGGAAAGCACAAATAATGCAACAAGAGCACCGCCAAAGTAATCGAACGTCATTGGCCAGCCAAGACCAAGCCAGGACACTGCACCGTTAACGCAATCAAAGGCGCCACGCATCCGAGAGTACACAATGCCGCGACACCACCTGTGCCGTGGGGTGTAAACGAAAGGACACATGAGCCAAGACGTCACCACGTCACATGTGCCACCGACAAGGTCGAAGGGCATCGCCTAGTAGACCAAACCAAGACATTGCACCATCGACGCAATCGAAAGGCACCGCGCATGTGAGTCTGCCCAACGCCGCGACACCACCTATGTCGTGTGGCACAATCGAAAGGTCACCCGAGCCGAGACGACGCCATATCACCTGTGTGCCATCGGTATAGTCGCATAGGGCACCGCCGCAGCAGAGACACTTGAAGGAGCACCTGAGCACGAACCATAAGAACACCGGCGAAATCGAGGGAAGACGGCCAAACCCAAAGCCACGGCCCTCCCGGGTGGGAGGAACCGCATCCATGGCCGCCACAGCAAAGCCATGGAGCTCGCCAATCCCGACGGACAAGCGCCCACCGACGCCGACAACGGGACAAGGGGGCTCTTCCACTCTTTGACACCATTTTGCATAGACATGTCGTATTTTATATCATTCGATCATTAACATAATTATTATAATGCCCATTCTAGGACAAATATGTCATTTCGTTAGCAAATTGAAACGTCTGCATGTCGGCCGTCTATCAGCGATCGAACGGCTACATTTTCTCACATCAAAAACCACATAACAAACCCCGGCCACCCGCACCGCCCGATGGAACCGATGCCTTCTCCCGGCCTGCCGCCCCCCGCCGCCGCACTCCTCGCCGACGTCGGCGCCCTCCGCCGCTCGTACGCACGCCTCATCGCCCTCTCCTCCACGCTCCGCCACCTCGACCAGATCCTCGCCGTCTGCCTCGCCTCCGGCCACTACACCCTCGACCCCGCCCCGGCCACCTCGCTCCTCCTCCGCTACGCCGCCCTCCGCGCACCTCCCCGCCAGCTCCTCCGCCTCTTCCGCGCCGTCCCCAGCCCCGACCGCTTCATTCGCAACGCCCTCCTCCGCTCCCTCCCGTGCCTCTGCCCGGACCTCCTCTTCCCCTGCCCCGACTCCTTCTCCTTCGCGTTCGCCGCCACCTCGCTCAACACTTCCAGCTCCCGCGGCGGCATCGCTTCTAGCTCCGCTTCCGCGCGCCCGCTGCACGGGCTCGCCGTGGCCGCGGGGTACGCGGGGGACACGTTCGTGGCGTCGGCCTTCACCAAGCTCTACTCCACGCTGTCGAGAGGCGATGACGCACGCAAGGTGTTCGACGCAGTGCCGTCTCCGGACACGGTCCTCTGGAACACGCTGCTCGCCGTGCTGTCCGGCTCGGAGGCCATGGAGGCGTTCGTGCGGATGGTAGGGACAGGATCTGCGCAGCCTGACTCGTCGACGCTGTCATCGGTCCTGCCTGCGGCAGCAGAGGTTGCGGATGTGACGATGGGAAGGTGCGTCCATGCCTTTGGGGAGAAATGCGGATTGGCACAAGACGAGCATGTCGTGACGGCGCTGATCTCACTGTATGCCAAGTGCGGAGACGTGGAGTGTGCACGGCATCTCTTTGACAGGATGGTGGCGCCGGATTTGGTTGCGTACAATGCCTTGATCTCAGGCTACTCGGTTAATGGCATGGTTGGATCGTCGGTGGAGCTGTTTAAGGATCTGGTGACCTTGGGCTTGAGGCCAACCTCGAGCACGTTGGTGGCGCTGATCCCGGTGCACAGTCCGTTCGGGCATGAACAGCTTACTCGGTGCTTACATGCACATGTTGTCAAGTCTGGATTTGATGCCAATGCTCCTGTATCGACAGCGCTTACCACTCTCTACTGCAGGTTAAACGATATGGAGTCTGCAAGGAAAGCCTTTGATGCAATGCCTGAAAAGACCATGGAAGCATGGAATGCCATGATATCGGGGTATGCCCAGAATGGTTTGACGGAGAAGGCCGTTGCACTCTTCCAGAAAATGCAGGCGCTCAATGTGCCACCAAATCAGCTCACCATCTCGAGCACTCTGTCAGCCTGTGCACAGCTTGGAGCTTTGTCATTGGGAAAGTGGGTACACAAGATCATCTCCAAGGAGAACCTCGAACTCAATGTTTATGTCATGACAGCGCTCATTGACATGTATGTGAAGTGCGGAAGCATTGCTGAAGCTCGCCGCATCTTCGACAGAATGGACAATAAGAATGTGGTCTCCTGGAATGTGATGATCTCTGGATATGGCCTGCATGGTCAAGGTGCTGAAGCTTTGAAGCTCTACAAGGACATGCTGGATGCAAACCTTCTTCCAACAAGCTCCACCTTCCTGTCAGTACTCTATGCGTGCAGCCATGGAGGATTGGTTGAGGAAGGGCGGACAGCCTTCCGGTCAATGACTACCGATTACGGGTTCACTCCAGGCATCGAGCACTGCACTTGCATGGTGGATCTACTCGGCCGAGCTGGCCGGCTCAAGGAGGCTTATGAGCTCATCCCAGAGTTCCCCAAGAGCGCCATTGGACCTGGCGTATGGGGGGCTTTACTTGCTGCTTGCATGGTTCATAAGGTTGCTGACCTTGCAAAATTGGCCTCCGAGAAGTTGTTTGAACTAGAACCTGAGAACACCGGCTACTATGTGCTGCTCTCCAATCTGTACACGTCAAAGAAGCAGTACTCTGAAGCAGCTGGGGTGAGGCAGGAGGCCAAGAGCAAGAAGCTGGTGAAAACACCGGGGTGTACTCTAATCGAGATAGGTGATAAACCGCATGTCTTCATGGCTGGTGATCGTGTCCACCCACAGTCAGACGCCATCTACTCGTACTTGGAGAAGCTAACTACAAAGATGATCGAGGCTGGGTACCGACCCGACACGGAGGCAGCATTGTACGACGTCGAGGAGGAAGAGAAGGAGCATATGGTGAAAGTGCACAGCGAGAAGCTGGCCATCGCCTTTGGATTGCTCAATACGGAACCTGGGACAGAGATCAGGATCATCAAGAACCTTAGGGTGTGCCTGGATTGCCATAACGCCACCAAGATTATTTCCAAGGTGACACAGAGGCTGATTGTGGTTAGGGATGCGTCGAGGTTTCACCATTTCAGAGATGGAGTTTGCTCCTGTGGCGATTACTGGTGATTCACTGGGATTTGCTCTGATCTCTTAACAGATGATTAGTCGATTCTTTAGAGGTAATCCTCTCTGGAGAGCATTTGCTGAGCTCAAATAATTTGTAACCCTCGGGTGCCAATTTTATGCTAATTTTTTTTAAATAATACATTTTTTTATTAAATTACAGAAATATTACGCCGAAAATATTATTTTCAAAAATAATACACCGTCGGCCCGCTGCAGGCCGACTGGACCTAATCGGCCCACGGCAGGCCGACTGGTGGCCCATCTGCTTGCTGCTGGCCGATTGGGCTGTCGGCCACCAGATCAAGTCCAGTCGGCCTGCAGTTGGCCGACAGGGTCCAGTCGGCCTGCAGTTGGCCGATAGGCCTGCATTCCCGCCACCCATTTCCCGCCATACCGCAGTCGTTCTTTCCCACCATTTTCTCCTCTCTACCTATAAAACCCCCTTCAGACGGAGGTGGATAAGCATTGCAGTGTAGTGTAGTTGAGATGTCCCATTATCCTTTCGATCGTAGTTTTCACCCTGGGATGAGCAGGACTCTTCTGAGGCTAGCTACCGATTTCAGGATGGATAATAGGATAGTTCCATGGGACGAACTCACCGGTAGTGACACCATAATGAATGAGTTGGCTCACCAATTACGTAGGTCTGGGTGGCCTGAAAGGACCTATGAGGAGGTACGTAAAGAACTTCTTAGGTTGCATGACAGGTGGAAGAAGGTAGTGGTGCCGAAGAGTGAAACTTTCAGAAGGATTGCAGCAAATAATCCATGTTTATGGACTGAGGAGAGCGAGGACGAAGATGTCTTCATGCCGCCGCTTCCGGGTTCTGCATCGTCGAAGGGCAAGAGTTCTTCATCGTCGAAGGGCAAGAGTTCTGCATCGATCGAGGATGACGATGATGACTTCATGTAGTTTTTATGCTGTATGTTGTGAGTTCAGTTACGTACCATTTAATTTAGATGTACTTCTATCTAGTTGTTTGTAATGTCTCGTTGTATGAATATTATGTTCTATCTAAATATGATCTTGTAGTTCGGATAACAGAGTACTAAAATAGAGTAGGCATATGTCTCGTACATAAAAACATAGTCATTTGTCTCATACATAGAATAGACATAAGTCTCACACAGAAATAGATGGTAATGTCTCTACTGATAGATAGAAGCGTCAGTGACGACGTCTGGCCTGGCGGAGAGACGGATCTCGAATGACAAATTCATCACATATAACTCGGTTTCCTGTAGCAATGCAACTCAACAACCTTTTTCCATTCCCATTCGCTCAGCATTTCTTGAATCTTGCCATCATCAGTTATGTCAATCAATTTTCTTTCCCCAGGGCCATCTGACTGCTTCCTGCTGACGCAGTACACAAAATCGTCTTCTTTCAACCCTTGCTTCAACATGAATTTAGTCTTCAACCAATCAAAAGTGAGGTCCACTTCACTAACTTGCACAACACTTGAAGAAAAGCCTTGGACATGAACAATAGGGCTAAGCACCCACTGAGTACCCTTAGCCATCTGCAACACACAAATCGCATTGAGTACCTAACCTACCCCTTAGCCATACTACCGGAACACCTACGAAAAATAAAATGTGGGCTGAAATATACCTTTGAAGCGTGCGTGCGAACGAAGAACGACGAACGGCGGCCACCAAACTGCCGGTGCTCCGCGTCCAACGAAGAACGACGAACAACAGCTTCACCTCCACCACACTGCCCCAACTTCACCACCACCACACTACAATGCTTATCCACCTCCGTTTGAAGGGGGTTTTATAGGTAGAGAGGAGAAAATGGTGGGAAAGAACGACTGCGGTATGGCGGGAAATGGGTGGCGGGAAACGGGTGGCGGGAAACGGGTGGCGGGAAATAGTTGTCGCGAACATATGGTGGGAAAGGGTTCTTCATCATCGAAGGGCAAGGTTTCTGCATCGTCGAAAGGCAAGAGTTCTTTATCGTCGAAGGGCAAGAGTTCTGCATCGATCGAGGATGACGATGATGACTTCATGTAGTTTTTATGCTGTATGTTGTGAGTTCAGTTACGTACCATTTAATTTAGATGTACTTCTATCTAGTTGTTTGTAATGTCTCGTTGTATGAATATTATGTTCTATCTAAATATGATCTTGTAGTTCGGAGAACAGAGTACTAAAATAGAGTAGGCATATGTCTCGTACATAAGTACATAGTCATTTGTCTCATACATAGAATAGACATAAGTCTCACACAGAAATAGATGGTAATGTCTCTACTGATAGATAGAAGCGTCAGTGACGACGTCTGGCCTGGCGGGGAGGCGGATCTGGAAGCGCCGACCATCCCAACCTGTTTGGTGCCCTAATGTGACGAGGAGGAATCTCAGACTCTCCCTGGTCATGCTGTGTATCCTGTGTGGGGCCTGGTGGAGGAGTCGAAAACATGTTCATCCACTGGGTGTGTTGCGACATCTGAGCCTGTATGTTGTCCTCGGGATGTTGATCACTCCCCCACGTATCATGTGATGCCGACATAGATGCCTGATATCCATAGGCTCCTACGCGATGGAACGTTTCATCATGAAGAATGAGGTCGCGTCAATTAATAAAGCACGTACCGCTGAAGCCATCCTGAGTGTATCTTCCAGTTTTCTTTAGGAGTGCGAGTGACCAGAGGCTCAAGCTTGCGCTCATACCATATCGCAGCACGATGACCCCTATCAATGTCCCCATTCAGCAACCACAATCCCGACATTCCTGCACATACAAAATTCAGAACATAGTGCCACACTTAAAAAAAATTCAGAACATAGTGCCACACTTAATACAAATTCAGAACATAGTGCCACACTTAATACAAATTCAGAACATAGTGCCACACTTAATACAAATTCAGAACATAGTGCCACACTTAATACAAATTCAAAACATAGTGCCACACTTAATACAAATTCAGAACATAGTGCCACACTTAATACAAATTCAGAACATACTACTGCTAGCTTAGCTTCTTCCTCTCGCCCTTACTCCTCTACTGCCTCTACCTCCTCTTCTTCCTCGGTTGCCTCGTCCACGCCCAGTGACGAAAGTGGGACAATTAGTGTCCCTATGGCCAAATTCATTGCATAGAATGCATTGCCTAGTCGGACCTCCTGCTTCAGATTCATCCATATCATTTCGGATGCGCTGACACTACCGTCTGCCTCTACTTGTACGCATATGCTCTGGGTTTGGAATGTAACGCCTTTCGGCGGGGTTGACGCTGTTGAAATTACCCATTGATCGAAAACCCATCAGCTCACCTGTCCAGGTATTGAGGACAGACTCTTTCAGAAAAAATGGAGACACAAACGATATTGCGTCCATTCCAAGCTGCCCGCAAGCAGCAAGTACATGTGAGCAAGGTAGGTGAAGCAATTTCGGTTTATTGCATGTGCACTCACACGTTGGCCAGGCTTCATTGCCAATTTTCACCTCATGCGTCCTCAACTCATTTGCACATCCGAATTTGTTGTTGGCTAAGCGGACCTCAAACCTTCTTTCTTGATTACCGATGGCGACTACAGTGTGTGACCTAGCTTTTTGCATCTTGTTGTCCATGTACTTCGTGACTCTTTCACAGTACCGTGTATTTGGGTTGTTCAAGATATGCTGCTCTGCTTTTTGACGTCTGTCTCTGAAATACTTGACGGTGCCATAGAAAATATCCTCAACGATGGCTGTAAGTGGCAATGCCCGGTTTCCTCTGAGGACAAAGTTGTATGTTTCTGCGAGGTTCGTTGTCATGACACCGTACCTTGCTCCATGTGTGTCATGTAGCAAAGACCACCTCTCCAGAGGCTCATGCTCTATCCACTGCTCGAAGGTTTTAATCGACCTCCCGAGCCTTCTCCTAATACCAGGTGGGTCAAAGCCTGGCAGGTCACATAGCCCAACAGGCTCCTCCTCCACGGCCGCTGTTCCTGTTGCCAACTGTGCAGCTACTGCTTCAACATGTGCCCTCGCCGCTGCATCTCTTGCAGCTTTCCTGTCCCTCACGTGTCTCTGTGTGCACACATTAAGTCTGTCGTGTATCAAATTGTACTTCCATAACTGGTTATGCTTGCAGAGTTTTTTGAACAGATTCATCAGTTCTTATTTCTAAACTGCGAGAAGAAATTTGCCCCCAGATGGCGCATGCACCAACGGCTCTGCAAGTCCTGCCATGGAACTTGTTCCTCAGGGCCTGGGTTTGTCAGTGTCCTTATCGCACTGAGTATACCTGCATGCCTGTCATGAAGGATGCACACATTGGGCTTCTCCTTCACAACTGATATTTTCAACTGCCTGAAGAACCATGTCCAACTTTCAATGTTCTCACTCTCCACAAAAGCAAATGCCAGTGGGACGACTTGATTTTGGCCGTCTTAACCTATGGCTGTCAGGATCTGACCCTTGTACTTGCCTGTGAGAAAAGTACGGTCAACACATATCACCGGTCGGCAATGCCTGAAAGCTTCGATGCATACACCGAAAGAGAAGAAGAGGCGATGCAACACCCTCACAGTTGGGAACTCTGGCATGAACATGTCTTGGATATCGATATAGGTGCCTGGATTCCGCTGCTGCAGGGTGTGGAGGAGGTGGACAACAGAGTCATATGCATCAAAATAAGAACCAAATCTCCTCTCAAGCGCCGCATGCTTAGCCCTCCAAGCCTTGCCATAAGAAATTCTGTACTTGAACCTGGCGAAGACTTTTGTCTGGACTGCCTTCACTTCCATAGCTTTGCCCTGCACTATCTCATCGTAAAACAATCGAGCAATAAGCGTGGATGAAAGGTTGGCATGATCTTGAGGGATGCAGGGAATAAGACAAGTGTGATTAACTAAGTCACTTATCACCCAACTTGTGCCATACTTAGGGAGAAAGCCGTGCACCCTGGCGGGACAATCTGCGTTCTTGCATACCATTGTCAGGAATTTCTGACTGGACACCTGAGCTGTGAAAACCCTTTGCGTGGACATTGCCCAATTAATTATTGCATCCTTCAGGGCTTGCTTGTTCGGATACATAGCACTCGTCGCAATATTGTTCTGGTGATATTGTCAGGCTGAATCATGTCCATCATTCACGGTCATTGCAGATGATAAGTCATGATTCCACCATGCAGGATTCGGGACCTCCTCTGCATTTTCTTCTTCATCTGACTCGTCTGAATCATCGGCATGACCCCTTTCAACATCGGTGTCTTCTTCTTCCATCTGGTTCTGCATGTGCCCATCTACCTCATCAGCGTCCACCTCGCCATTGTAATCACCATCGACATTTCCTCCTTCTACCTGACTACTCTGCCCTGGTTCATAACCATAAGCATTTCCTCCTTCTACCTGACTGCTCTGTCCTTGTTCGTAACCATAAGCATTTCCTCCTTCTACCTGACTGCTCTGTCCTTCGTAGCCACCCTCGCCTTCATGTGCAGTGACCTCCTTCACGACGGGAAGCACTAAAGCAACAGGATTGCATCCCCTTCGTTCACAACCTTGTAACCACCGCACCCAATCGGAGTCTCCCTCTATTGGCCTCAAATAAAAGTAAATTTTTGAACTTGACCGTGTCCACAATGCATGAACACCGACGGTGTGTGTTTCAGTATCAAGACCTAAACTTGCCGCAATCCATTCTTTCAACTGACTGACAGACCATGTTTGTGGTGCACTCATTGCCACCTCTATGTGAGTAAATTCTCTCAGATCTGCTCCCAACTCAGTTGTTTGGACAGTACCAGGACCGTAGTAAAATCTGAACTTCACTACATCGGACATCTCGACTCACCTATTTTTTTTTCAACAAGGAAATACAAGTATTAAGCAACAACTTAATATCCCCACTAACAAATATTAGACATGTCTATATATTACCTAGCTATATATTACAGAATATTAACGGAGCAACTAATACAATTCACACACCTACAAGTATATTACGAATATTTGCCGTAGCAACTATAAATATTGACAGATTAATATATTTGACTGGACTGCCTGTATTACAGACCTTTTTTCGGAACTAGTACAAATACTTACACTCCTAAATACTTGACATCCACATATAGTACGGATTATTACCGGAGCAACTACACTTTTTTACACAACTAATTAGTTGACATCTAAATATATTTACGTATACTACCGGGGCAAATAACAATAATCGCACACCTAATTTATTTCACATCGAAACATATTAACAAATACTACCGGAGCACCTACGAAAAATAAAATGTGGGCTGAAATATCCCTTGAAGCGTGCGTGCGAACGAAGAATGACGAATGGCGGCCACCAAACTGCCGGTGCTCCGCCTCCAACGAAGAACGACGAACAACAGCTTCACCTCCACCACACTGCCCCAACTTCACCACCACCACACTGCCCCAAGTTCACCACCACCACCTCCACCAAAATGCTCACCACGACCACCACGAGCTACCCCATCAGTAGATCGAGACCTCTTTTGGCTGCCCTAACTGAGTTGAATCCATTCACGGTGCCAAAATCGCGAAAAACTTGCTCATTTAGGTGTATAAATTGGTGGCATTTTTGTGTAGAGAGAGAAGGTAAGAACACAAAAGAACAGAAGAACAAGGGAGGAAGGGAATAAGACAAAGGGAGGAAGGGGAGGATAAGGCACGGGCCGGCCAGCTGCGCGAGGTGGCAGCACCCTGTCGGCCAGCAGCTGGCCGATCGGCCCGCGGTAGGCCGACAGGGGCGCACCCACGCCGACAGCCCACTCCCTCCCCCTCGCGACGTGGCCCGACCAACCAGAGGCCGCCGCGTGCCAGCCGGGCCTGCAGTCGGCGTGCTGCTAGCCGATCGGCCTGCTGTGGGCCGATTAGGTCCAGTCGGCCTGCAGCGGGCCGACGGTGTTTATTTTTGAAAATAATATTTTCGGCGTAATATTTCTGTAATTTAATAAAAAAATGTATTATTTAAAAAAAAATAGCCAATTTTATGTAGTTGGGAGAAGATTCAGAACTGACTCATAACAAACACATTCCATTTCAGTTCCCAACAAGAGCCAAGGTTTTAACCCAAGGCACAGACTCTCACGCCAGTATACAACAATATTACCAGCTCATGGGGAAGCCCAACTGCTTCAGCATAAAGTTAAAGCTGCTCACAAAAACATAGTGCTGAAAATAGAAACATTGTAATGGATCGTAAATTGTAATATTTGATTGCCAATTGGCATAACATGCGAGCTACAGAATAATTTGTGCTTTTCTACAAGTATGGTTAAAAGTGTTAACCAACATTGCTAGAAGCCAGAACACAAGTTTTGTTAGTACTTGCTTTCCTGGTAACAAATCATTACTTCACAATAGATTCTTGAGAGAAAGTTATCGATGGTGGCTGTAATAACAATGTGGTTTCTGCTAATGGAGATCGGAGGGAGCGCTCTTTATCACAAAAAAAAAAGTTATCGAGGGCAGCTCTTTTGCTTAAGATGCTGAATGAACTGCAGTATTTCAGCATTGGCTATCATAGGTTTGCTGCTGAGCTACCCCGTCTTGGTCATGGCAGAATCTTCTTCAGCCAGTCAAAGTGTGTGCCATTCCAGATTTCGAGACATGTGTTCTGCCTGCTGCCATTGGCCAAAGATTTAGGAGTATATTAGTGTCCATTAAGTAAATTGGCTAAATTCAAATCGTGTTAAATAGCAGTACCAGTAGGCTTAATCACCATGTCTTGAAAGTAATACGAAGAAAGGACTGTTAAGTAACTTGAGTGATGAAGAAATGAGATTCATGACAACCACGAACTATTGGCCAGCTTATGAGACAAGATATAATTAACTTATGAACTGCATGATAATTAAGTTCATTTGTTCCTACCTAGCTCCTCAGTCTTTGGCCGCTTGCAGTCAGGATCCAGATGTCATTCAGTATAGACAACCAGGCATTTTACCATGCGCTGGAGGCAAACAAAGCTTCTTCATGAATCATGGGCCCAGATGAGCCTAGCCTCAAGAACTTTGTTAGTGTTGATATGGTTATAGCCTTGTGATGGCAGACCAGCAGCATATCAACATCAACAGTGTGTTCTAACAGTACATTTTGGTGAGGCCTGAAAATCTGAATATCTCATGTCACCATGTAGCTTCAACATGAACAGCCTTATAATGTTCTGCCAACACTTGCCAGGTATACTCATCACCTCAGATTTTATTTTAAAATTTGACCTTATCAGTTATCCTCACTGTTTCAGGGTTCATTCCAAAATTTGAGCCATATCCTCAGGAACCAGACAACACACTCCACAGTCTACATTACACCATCCTAATTCTGGATCTCGCTGCCATAAGATATGAGTGTACACAGGAGATACAAAGAGAGATTCTCCTGAATAATCAGTAACTCTATGGACCGATCAGGTGTGAAAAAATACAACTCTATGGCCTTTGTTACAGAACATCTAATTCATCCATTTTCAAGTCCCACAGAGCTGCACCCAGGTAGCTTGACTAGTCCTCTTTCCTGCATCGATCTCCTGATAGCAAGAGACTTATCCCATCTCCCATATGAGGTATACAAGTTGGACATCAGCACATAAAAAGCTGGCGTGTCAGGATGAGGAACCATCATCCTATTGATCGCTTCTTCTCCAAACTCTAACCTGGAATGGAGCTTGCACCCATGGAGAAAAGCTCCCCAGACACTAATGTCTGCTTGCATTGGCATCTTCTGTATGAAATCCAATGCCTCCTCCAGATTTCCGGCACGGGACAGCACATCAACCATACATGCATAATGCTTCATTGAAGGAGTGATGTTGAAATACTGTGCCATGCTTTCAAAACACTTCTTTCCTACAGAAACCATCCCAGTGTGGCTGCAAGTGGAAAGGATACTTGTGAACACTACTTCATTTGGTTGGATATTGTCCTTCAGCATTTCATTAAAAAGGTCGATCGAGCCAGCAGAATCGCCCTGCATACCGTAGCCTCCAATCATAGCACCCCAAGTGACAGAATTGCGGTCATTCATCTCACTGAACACCCTCTGAGCAGATGGGAGATCGGCACACTTGTTGTACAGGTTCAGCAGAGCAGTGTTGACGTAAATGTTGGACAGAAATGCGCGTTTGATAGCATAAGTATGGAAACATTTACCGATAAGTAGATCACCCAAACAAACACAGGCTGACAAGGCGTTCACTACGGAGATGGCATCAGGCGAAGAACCCTGCACCCTCATCTGACTAAATAGCATTAGAGCTTCATTGCCCATGTCATTCTCAACATAGCCAGCGATCAATGAATTCCATGTGACAACATCCTTGTTCGAGATTCTTCCAAATATGCCATTGGCCTCTGACACTGCTTTACACTTTGCATACATGTCAACGAGCGCATTCATCACCACATCCTTCTCAACCACACCTAACTTAACTGACATCCCATGAATCAACCTTCCCAGAGACAAGTTGCGCAACTGAGCGGAAGCTGAAAGAACAGTTGCTATGGTTACCGAATTAGGAACAATGCGCACGAATTTCTTGTCAGCGAACAGAAGCAATGCATCAAGAGGACTCCCATTCTGCGTATACCCCACGATCATCGTCGTCCAGAGAACAAGGTCAACAAAACCAAGCTCATCAAACAACCGCCGAGCATCCTCTACCTCTCCGCACTTGACATACATATCCAGCATCACTGCAGTAACGAAAGGGTTAAAGACCATGCCATGTTTGATCACTGACCCATGAACCCATCTTCCTTGGTGTAAACTGCCGAGCATGGTGCAAGCCGTGAGCACGCTCGCCATCGTGTGCTCGCTCGGCAGCACACGCTCTTCCCTCATCTCATTGAACAGCGCCAGTCCTTCTTCGGCGAAACCATTCTGCAGGCAGCCGCTGAGCATGGACGTCCACGACACCACGTTACGGCTAAGGATCCTGTCGAACACCTTGCGTGCGTTCTCCAGGTCGCCGGCTTTGGCGTACATGTCGACCAGGCAGTTCATCACGAACCCGTCCGCGCCACCGGCCTTGACGGCGTCGCAGTGCAGCCGCCTGCCGTAGCGGAAGTCGGCCGACCTGACCGAGGCCTTGAGCGCGAGGGACAGCAGGACGACGTCGTCCTGCGCCTCGGGGCACCGCCGCCGCATGCCCCGGTGGAGCGCGACGGCCTCCGCGTGCCGCCCCGCGGAGGCGTGCCACCCCAGGGCGACCCTGTAGGTGTAGGCGTCCGGGCGCGGGGTTTCATCGAGCACCCTGCGCGCGGAGGCGAGGTCGCCGAGCGCCGAGTAGCAGCTGAGCAGCTTGGTGCGCGCGCGGAGGGCGCGGAGGAGGCCGTGCGCGAGGAGGCGCGCGTGGAGGGCGCGGAGGGAGGGGAGGGTGGCGCACGCCGGGAGGAGGCGGTGGAGGAGGGGGCCGCCGTGGGGCAGGTGCTCGACGGAGTGCGCGTCCGGGGGAGCGCCGCGTGGGGACGGTGCGTGCATTGGGCGTTCCGGGCTTCTGATACTGTTTGATGCCTCGGAAGTATAGCTGGCCAAACGGGCCGGGCCAAACAGGCCAGCCCGCGAGCACGCCGGCACGGCCCGCTATGGGCCAGGCACGGCACGGGCTAAACGGGCCGTGACCGGCACGCGGCACGTCTTGGGCCTGGAGCCTGGGCACGCAGGCCGGCACGGCACGGCCCGTTTAATTTTTTATATAATTTTCAGATTTTTTATATATTTACACCTAAAATATAGCCCAATAGGCCTAAAACACAGCCCAACAGGTTTAATATGTGCATCCCAGCGTGCTAAACAGGCCATCGGGCCGGCCCGTTTACTAATCAGGTCGTGCCTGAGCCAAAGAGCAGCGCCCGTGGGCCGGCACGGCACGGCCCGGCTATTAAACGTGCCATGGCGGGCCATGCCGGGCCAGGCACGATTAGCACAAGCCGGGCCGTGTCGTGTCGGCCCGGCCTGTTTGGCCAGGTATACTCGGAAGGGTATGCAAGGGAGCCCACGAGGTAATGAAGTGCTAAGGCCCACTAGTTAACGAGCGCTCCTTCGGGAGCCTCGCAACAATTAGCGTCATTTGGTGCGCTCTTAGCCATTTGCCACGTGTCGCGTTTTGGGCGTTTCCTCCAGATTTTGTGTTTTTTTACTTTTTCGCACGCGTTTTCGGCCATTTAAACGGTTTTGTTCCTGGGTTTTTTCGACGTTTTGGTTTCTCACCGGTCTTCCTTAGTTTTTTGACAAAAAAATTGGAATTCTTTTTTGCGCGAAAAACGCGTTTTTTTCCTTTCGCGAGAGTCATGGTTTCCCTTCAGTGAGAGGCACGGTTGTGCTTTCGCGAGTCACGGCCGTGCCTCTCGAAAACAGAAAAAAAAAACACGTTTTTTTGTTTTTTCCTTTCGCGAGAGTCACGGTTTTGCTTCCGCGAGAGGCATGGTTGTGCTTTCGCGAGAGTCACGGCCGTGCCTCTCAGAAACGAAAAAAAAAACATGTTTTTGGTTTTTTTCCTTTCGCGAGAGTCACGTTTTGCTTCTACTAGAGGCACGGTTGTGCTTTCGCGGGAGTCACCGCCGTGCCTTTCGGAAACAAAAAAAACGCGTTTTCTATTTTTTTTTTCTTTCGCGAGAGTCACGGCCGTGCCTCCTCGGAAACGAAAAAAAAACGTGTTTTCTCTTTTTTTTCCTTTCACGAGAGTCACGGTTTTGCTTCCGCGAGAGGCACGGTTGTGGTTTCGTGACAGGCACAGGCGTGCCTCTTTCGGAAAGGGAAAAACCCGTGCTCCCGGTTCGCTTTTTTCGTCCGGTTTTTCCGTGAAAGAAAGTTCGTCAAAACCTATCAACATGGTCTAGTTTTGAAGATCTTGACGTGAGGAATCCAACGGTGAAAGCGATTTGAGATTTGGACGCACGGTTTGAGAGATAAAACGTTTTGAATAAACGGATCTAAAAAAAAGGAAAACTCCCAGGTTGCGACAAGTGTCGCGCTGCATGGGCGTCACTTGTCGCAACCTGGGAAGTTAGAGTGATCTTTGCAACGAGTACTCCCCAACTAGTGATTTCGCCAGTTTGCCTCCTTTCTCTTTGGTATCATTGCAAAGGCGAAATCGTTAATTAAGGAGTATTCTTTATAAATGTCACTCTCACCTCCTCAGACGCGATAAGTGCCATATTGTATGTGTATTCTTGTCGCAACCTGGTATTTTTTTGTAGATTTATTTATTCAAAATGCTTTATCTCTCAAATTTCGTGTCCAAATCTCGAATAGTTTTCATCATTGGATTCCTCGTGTCGAGATTTCCGAAACTAGATCGCATGTTGATAATTTTCGACGAACTCTTTTTCACGAAAAAACAGGACGAAAAACCGAACCATGAGCATTTTTTCCCTTTCCAAGAGCCATGACAGTGCCTGTCGCGATAGTAAATCCGTGCCTCCACGAGAAGTAAATATGTGCCTCTCGTGAAATGAGAAAAACGTGTTTTTTTTTCAAGAGGCACGACACGAAAGCAAATCCGTGCCTCTGTGAGAAGTAAATATGTGCCTCTTGTAGAACAAAAAAAAGAGAACATGTTTTTTCTTTTTCAAGAGGCATGACCGTGCCTCCCGCGGAAGCAAATCAGTGCCTTCACAAGAAGTAAATATGTGCCTCTCGTGGAAGAAAAGAAAACATGTTTTCCACTCTTTGAGAGGCATGACCGTGCCTCTCGTGGAAGCAAATCCGTGCATCCACGAGAAATAATTTTGTGCCTCTTGCGAAAGGCAAAAATGTATTTTTTTTCCTTTTTCGGAGGCACGAAACAAATCCGTGTCTCCCTGAGAAATACATCTGTGTGTCTCACCGAAAAAAAAGAAAAACGTGTTTTCCCCTTTTCCAAAAGGCGCAGCCGTGTCTCTTGCGGAAGCAAATCCGTGTCTCCATAAGAAGTAAATCTGTGCCTCTCGTGGAAGGAAAAAAATGCATTTTTTCCATTCCCATGCCTTTTGCAGAAGCAAATCCGTGCCTCCACAAGAAGCAAATCTGTGCCTCTCGTGAAAGGAAAAAAATATGTTTTTTATTTTATTTTCTGTCCAAATCCAAAGAAAAAGGGGGGAAACCCGAAAAGCCAAAAAAATGAAAAAATCATCTAAAAGCAAAAACGCGTATAGAAAAATAAAATAAAATACAAAATCCGGAAGGAAAGTCCAGAGCACGACACGCGGTGGCGGTTAAGAGCGCACCAAGTTGCGCGCTCCCAGCCCAGACCAAGTGACCCTTGCCACCTTGCTGGGGCTTCCGAAGGAGTACCTCTTGATTAGTTGCTCTCGTCCTTTTTCCTGGAAACGCTATTTTGCGGGAGCGTTTTCCTGGGGTGCGCCTATGTCTCGTCTTGTTTGACGCGAGACATAGGGCGGCCTCGCCTGAGGAAGAATGAGACTGGGCCGGCCCAGGAGCCCACAACCTTGTTTTTTTCATGTTTTTCGTTTGTTTTTTTCCGCTATCTCTTTTTACTTTTATTTATACTTTCGAATATTATAAATATACATATTATGAAAAACAATATTCATAAAGGATTTTAAAACTATTAATCTAGAATTTGTAAAATGTGTGCAGAAAACTGTTTCTAATGTATAAGAGAAATGTATAAAAATATAATGTGTATGAAAAAGCTGATCATGCATTTAAAAATATTAGTCAAGCACTTGAAAAATATTAATAATGTATTTAGAAAATTTAAGTGTGTAAAAAATGTCCCTCGTCTACACCAAAAATGTAGAATGTGTATCAGAAAGTAATTATCAAACACAAATATTTGAAAAATTGTTACTATCTATTTCATATATGTTAAACATGTATAAAAAATGTTCCCAATGTATACAAATAATTTATACTAAATTTCAAAAATGTTGATCATGTATAAAAAATATTAATCATATATTGAAAGATGTGAAACTTGTAATAACAAATGTTCCTAATATGTAAAAAATGTGTATAAAAATGCTGTCATCAAACATGAATTTATGAAAATGTTAATAATGTTTTAAAAAATGTTAAATGTGTAGAAAAATGTTTCTAATGTATACGTAAAATTTAAAAGTGTGTATGAAAAATGTTGACATTTACTGAATAAAATAAAAAAGCGGTGAAAACCAAAGAAAGACCTTAGAAGCAAAGAAAAATGGAAAAACGAAAAAAAAAAGAGAACCCATGAGGAAAAAAGGAAAAACAAAACAAAACAAAGGAAACTGATGAAAACTAAGAAAGAAAACATGAAAAAATATAGATAATAAAAACCAAAGAAACAAACAAAAGAAAACCAAAGAGAAAAAGGAGACCAGAAAACCGAAAAAAACCCGCAAAAAGTAAAATCCAAGGAAGAAACAAAAGAAAACCAAAAAGAAAGAAAAAGAAACAAGAAAACCTGTTGAGAAATAAAATAACTAGAAAAAAAACCCAGACACCAACATTGAAAACTGGAGAAGAAACCCATACGAAAAAAAGCAGAAGAAAACCACAAATGAAATCCAGCGAACGAAAAAAAAAGATGAATTGGACTGGCCCAGTGGCTGCAACGTCCGGACGAAGTTTCAGGCGAGGCGGAAGGAGCACTCGGACCAAACTGAGATATAGGTTTTGCGGGGTTTTTGTCGAGCAAACGCATAGGGTACGAACGAAATGGGCCAGCTCAGTTATATGCCTACAGTGTCTAGAGCATTTGTTTTTTTTTTTTTGGTTTTAGAAACCTAGATGAGGAAAAAAAACTAGAAGAACTTGCTAAAAAAAGGAACCTAGAAGAAAACATGAGGTCCTACGGAATAACCCATTCCATAAGATTTTCAAAGAGACGTAGGACAGCATGTTCCAAACAACGAAAGGAAAAATTTCCTATAGGATTCCTATCTTCTAAAATTCCTATGTTTTTGGGTTTTCTAAACAAGAACTTAGGATGCAAAAGTAGAAAAACTAAATGTGGATCGTTTGATTTTGGATGGATGCACTAGGTTCGTGCGTGGGAGCTCGTGCAATATACAGAATATGTCCTCCCGCTAGCTTTTGCCCCGCCAATCTGGAGCATCCAATTCAGATCTAATTGTTCACGTTTATTTTTTTCTGTTGCACCCTAAGAGTTGCTTCTATTTCCAGGAACTGTGCATGCCGCCCTAGTCATGGAAACCCTGTTTATATTTTGATTTTGGAGACTACTTAGAAAATATCCCCAATAACCAATTTCTAGTAATTGACTATCGGGAGCTTCCATTTGGAATTAGTCTTTTTTTTTTTGTCATTTATGCCACTAGTTGTGTCCCACTACTCATTTTGCCATTAAAAGTTACAACTGCTTAAAAATGCAATCGTCCCGTGAGATGCTTGCTAAAAAAGTCATCATTTCATTAGGTGTTTGTTCAAAAATGCTACTAGACATCGTTATTTTCAAGTCAAACCCGTTGATCATGTTATATGACCCAAAATACCCCTAGACCCACATGTCATATCTCTCTATCTCATAACGATAAGTGTGCCCCCCACTTGTCAGAAGTAAGCAAGCGAACAATTTTAGAGAAAAATAAGAACACGGTTGAGGATCAAATGGGACCCACACTTTATCGTAGTGAGATAGAAGGAGGTCTGACATGTTGGTCCATGGGTATTTGGCCATTATGACATGTAAACGGGCTTAGAGCTCTCAATAATGGTGTCTAGTGGTATTTTTGAGCATGCGCCAAACACATTGATGTCATTTTTGAGAAGTTCAAATTCCTAATGGCAAAACTGAGTAGTGGGACACAACCGGTGGCATATATGATAAAAGCCCTTAGGGTTTGCCATTCTAACAGATTCCAAATACCACATTTTTTGAGCCAACGACAAATGAAAACCACAAAACCACACAACATTGATTATTTCAATCCCCCCGCTCAATCTTTCTGAGAGAAAGGCTAGCACAAGAGACGGGGGAGGTGTGACGGAAAGAGGCATGGCGAGCTCACGGAGGGATGACGGAAGCTTGAACTAGTCGCGGTTTGCTGCACGCACGGTGAAACTCGGGGCTCGGGGTGGAGCGGTACTTCGCAGCTTGGCGGCAAGTCGAAGGTCGGCGTCAGAGTCTTAGGGCATGTTTGGTTTGTATGCTGAAAGCTTGTCATCACTTGTCACTCTTTTTCTGCCCCACATGTCTACGGTTAGGCAAGCAAAATTGGGGCCACCCCCCACACTTGAAGTAATCCTATCACACTTTTACAAGTTAGTGATATGTAGAGTCTAGTTTGTATGAAAGAAAACTTGCCACAAGTGTGGCTGCAAACTAAACAAGGATTAACTCAGTCAAACTTGTCTAATTTATGGCATACCAAAATGTGACAAATTTAGGATGACAACCAAACACACCCTTATACGTTGATGAAATAAAACGGTAAGGTCGACCCATGACCTGCCCCTTATAAGAAATCTCCGTCCCATATTAATTGTGCTGAAACGGATATATCTTTTCGCTCTCCTTCTCTCACCGTAATCAATCATCGTAGCAGTTGACAGACTATCCGATACAAACCAACCTTGCTAACGACAGTATGAAATAAACATTGTGTGCCTAAACAACATATTTTACCATGATTCGATGCGCATGTCCCCTCATCGGTTCGTAGAGACAGCCGGACAGGTAGTATCACAACAACCCCACATACTAATTACGTATTAAGTACTTCCTCCATAAATTAATATAAGAATGTTTATACAACATTAAAGTAGTGATCTAAACGTCTTATATTAGTTTACAGAGGAAGTAGATCTTAAACTACATTTCATTAGAAGAAAACTAGATCTTAAACCGTGCACGCAACATCATTCATTTTCCTCTAATATGGCCGCACAAGGGAATCGTCCTTGTGTTCTGGTGGGATGGCGGATCCATCATCTCTCATTGACCGGGGGAAACGAGAGGCACGTGTGGAACCATATGACGCAGCAGGGACATCGGAGAAACAATCATGTCTGTCATCGGGCGTGCAATGGCGTGCAATTGTGTAGTGTGGTGTACTGGTGTGTACATAGCTGCCGTCCAGTCAAAGAATGGATGAAAGCAGAGGCGGCAGCAGCTCCACCAAACGTCGTGACCCACGTATCACGTACGCCTGGTGCCAAAAATTCCTTTTCGCTTCAGACGCATGGTATCGTGCGTGTTTTACTCCTTCGCTGGAGGCATGTACACACTTTTTTTCAACATTAGTACAGACGCAAACACGCATACATACGCGCACACACGTACACCCTACTCCTATGAACACTTCGATAGACTGAGCCGACATGTCATCTTGAAATTTACGAAGTCATCATAAGCGTTCCGTCGTCGACGGGAACGTCTCCTCCCACTGAAAAGCGCATCGCCGGAAATTCTGAAATAAATTCAGGAATAATGCGAGCACCAGGACTTGAACCCTGGTGAGCTGGGGATACCACTGTCCTTCTAACCATTTTACAGCGACTTAGGAGTACTTCCTTCCAAATAAATTTAAGCCATAAAAATATTTTTCTTTTGAAAAGGAGGATCACCTTGACCTCTGCATTGGTGCCCACAACCATATATTTATTACGTAATGTTAAAATGAACAAACGCAGTACCACTAATGCAAACAAGGTGTAAAATTGCGCTCTTAGTGAAACCAGGAAGCATCATGATACTCCATTTGCTCCAAATAGAAGATTGCACGGCCCTTTCGTCGCTCCACACTGGTAGATGACTCTGAGTGACATACTCGTGGAAATATCAAGGCATTTTCTATCCCAAACCGGATGGCGACCATCGCCTAGAGATGATGCCGTGATGGAGATGCGGTGGCAATGAGTATAGCCACGACGAAGATGTCGCCATAGTCCTTGAGGGGTGTGCCACACGTCAAGCCGTAGAGGCGAGGGAAGCACTAAGTCGAGGATCGATCCGACGACAGCAAGGCCCTACGCTTGAGATGTGCCGAAACATGACCCAACATCGTCTTCAGCTGTTGATCTTCCTCTTCGAGTCCCACAAATGCTCTGGGAAGGTTGTTGTTGGGTTTATCCCACATGGTTGTGGGGGGAGGAAGAACAAGACTTATAAGGGCGGGACGGGACGGGGGGGGGGGGGGGGGTGTCCCCTCCTATGAGGCTAGTCTATTAGGGGGAGAGGGCCCAAGGCCTCTCATAAATTTGTGTTGCTTTCCGGTTGGGCTTGGTTGACGCATGTGGGTAAGAAATATTGGTTAGCGGACCCAGAATTGCGTAACAAGTGGTATCAGAGACCAGGTGCCCGAAATAAATCTCGGTGAAATCATGGGTGGTCAATCATGGTTGGCGGGCTAGAAACGTTGGTGTTAGCGAGCCCATGGTGATCGATGTGTGTGTGAGAGAGATTGTGGGTTTTAGTCCCTATCGGTTGTGGGGGAGGTAGAACACGACTTATATAAGGGTGGGGGTTGTCCCCTCATATCAGGGTAGTCTTTTGGGTGAGAGGGCCAAGGCCTCTTATAAGTCGGTGTTGCTCTTCGGTTAGGCCTGGTTGACCCATGTAGGTCGAAAAAGCTGTTGTTAGAGCATTGGGGATTGGGCAACAGTTGCTAACAACCGTTGCCATGCACATCGAATGATTACTTTTATTTGCTAGTGAAACCCAATTTTCTTGTGTTTCTTTTCCTTCTTCCGCAATGCAAATGCTACCCCTCCCCCCTTGTTTGGGGTCGAAGTGGAGCTATGCAACATTTTCATTCTAAATTTTTTGACATGAGTGAATTCAAGATTTTACTCTATTGTGATATTTTTGATGCTAAATACCCCATCTAGAATCCTTTCATCATGATTGCCCCATCTAGCAAAGGATGTTTTATCGGTTTTTACCCCTTTTAAAGTATTTTAGGTTGCAGATAGCTCTTTAATATTCTTTTGTCGGGCAAATCTGTGATGGAGATTACGCATTACCCAAAAGAAAATGTGATGAATAGACAAAAATCTTCAAAAAAGAGGATAACGCCCGGCCTCTGCAACAAGCGATGCACACAAGCCCTATGTGATGACTAGAAATGAGGTGGAAGCAATCAATAAAAAGATGTATGGCGTGAAAAAGGAACTCATCAAGGCCAACATGTGTGTACGTACACATGATAACCGTGAGAAAAAACCCAGGAGGATAATTGTGACTTGGCATGCCGCATTTACGTGGAAAACTTTAACTAAATGAGGTAAAAACTGGCAAAAGTTTCGCAAAATGGGGAAATTTACGTCAAAAAATCTGTAAGTGTAGGGTAAACAGTGGAATTCATGTACGCAACGTTGTTCTGAATTTTTTTCTGGATGTTCTGAATGTTTTCTGGAACCAGTAGAGAAGCAATAATATTTTAGAGTTATCATTTATAATAAAAGGAGATTCTACAACGCGGCCAGTTTTGGCATGACGACCATTAGCAGCTGCCATGTTGGCCATGCCCTAATCTATACTTACTAATAAAGGAATTGGTACCTATGCTCGTCCATCGATAGTTTTGCAGAACACCACCTGTAGATTTTGGTAATTAACTCACGGTACTGTTTTAAGTGTTAAATAGAGAAAAATATTTTGTTCTGCAAAAGCCCATGTAGTTTTGGGAAATTATCCCGCGGTGCGGTACTGTTCTAAGTGACTCCAGGGAAAATGTTTTGCTTTTCATAGAAAACCCCTACAGTTTCATCAAATCAACCACCGTGTAGGTTTAAGTGACTCCATAAAAAATTTCCGCTATTTGCAAAAAACACCATGATATTTAGTTTAATCAACCTGTCATCCATATCTTATCTTTTTCTAAAAATAGCCAGATCTTTTAAACCGTAACTCCAATTTTAATATGTTATATACATAATTTGATTAAAAATGTGTAGAATCTGAATATTGTGTTATATTACCCGTTAACCATTACAGAAATGCTATTTAGGGTGCAACATTAATTAATAGTGCATGATCCTTCTTTCTTTCGTATTGATGCAGATCCAGTTAGAAATGAGCAACTAAGCAAAACCATATTGGGGACGAAAGAAATCATAGATAACCACACATACACGCCTCGAGAAAACCTCGCAACGGGGAAAAGAAAGCAGATTTCTCATCTTATGCAGAGAGAGAGAGAGCTTAGGATTGACGACATTCATATGCATTATGATTGTGTGAGCACTAAGGCCACCGCCGGCGAGGGTGGGAAGGAGGATAAACGGCTAGATGAGATGTCATGTTGAAATAAAGAATGTGGACCTTTAGGATCTTGAGTCATGGTTACTGGGTTATGGGCGTGTGTTGGTTCTCCTGCTAGTCATGAACTCAAAGCGAGATGTATCACACTCAATCGCGTGGCACAGGGTAGGTTCGCAGGTATCTCTACTCCTAATGGACGACTTGGTGAATCGTCTCCGCGGTTTATTTTCGCTGGTTTTTTTTCGTCTCTCCTCCCACCACCCCCTCCCACCCTAGTCCGCGGTTCATTTTCGTTGGTTTTTTCTCGTCTCTCCTCCCACCACCCCCTCCCACACTGGTCCATCGGTTTATTTTTCTCTCCACTCTTTATTACAACCAGAACTTTCCTAACGTATAACAAATCACGGATCTAACTTCCTTAAGTTATGCAAATCAATCGATTCCTTTTATTGGTTCAATTTGTCTTAGGAAACAAATAACAGATTTTCAGGAAACAAATAATACATTTTAATCTAACTTCCTTAAATTATGCAAATCAATCGATTCCTTTTATTGGTTCAATTTGTCTTAGGAAACAAATAACAGATTTTCAGGAAACAAATAATACATTTTAATCTAACTTTCCTAACTTATCTAAATCAATCGATTTCTCTTATTAGTGAAATTTGTTTTAGGAAACAAATAACAGACACGTCACAACTTTCCTCCTAATAAATAGTTTCTTAACATTTGCAAACTTTTCTAATCAGACACTTCACAAATGGGCAGGTACTGATATCACGTTACCAAACAATAAAACCCCATTTGCATAGAAATCAGTTCAAAAATCCTAACTTTTCTAAAATTTTACCTTTCCTTGATAACAGCCAATATTTCCTATGTTTTCCACCTATTGAAGGAAATCACCCCTCCATCGATATTAGCATTTTTTTGAACTGAGATCTCCGGGTTAAGATTTTTTTTTTTGTGATTCTTTCCAATTGTGACCTCTCCTTCCACTCCGGCTCCTTCTCGCATAAACACCTCCACCACAGCCAGGTGACACCGCCCCAGACCTCCTGCCTCTCCACACCTTCTCCGCCACCTCCTTCTCGTACTCCATTAACAATCCCTCCGCCACATTTGTCCATGGCGGTGTCGAGGGCATGGCGCAGCAGCGTACCAGCGGTAGAGCAGCGCATAGCAGCAGGAAGCAACACGCAGCAGGCGAGGCGAGCGGCCGACGGTGGATGGCAGAGATGCGGCCGGTGTGGCTGAGGGGGCGGCCGGCAGAAGATGGCCACGACTGGAGGCGGCGAGAGGCAGGGGCGCGATGTTGGGAATCGTAGCATAATTTAAAATTTTCCTACGCTCACCAAGATGCATCTATGGAGTCTACTAGCAACGAGGGGAAGGGAGTGCATCTACATACCCTTGTAGATCGCGAGCGGAAGCGTTCCAATGAACGTGGATGACGGATTCGTACTCGCCGTGATCCAAAACACCGATGACCGAGTGCCGAACGGACGGCACCTCCGCGTTCAACACACGTACGGTACAGCGACGTCTCCTCCTTCTTGATCCAGCAAGGGGGAAGGAGAGGTTGATGGAGATCCAGCAGCACGACGGCGTGGTGGTGGATGTAGCGGGTCTCAGGCAGGGCTACGCCGAGCTTCTGCGAGACGGAGAGGTGTAACAGGGGAGGAGGGAGGCGCCCAAGGCTGTTGTGTTGCTGCCCTCCCTCCCCCCTTTATATAGGCCCCCTGGGGGGGCCGCCGGCCCTGGAGATCAGATCCAAAGGGGGGGAAGGCGGCCAAGTGGGGGGGGGGGAAGGGGTGCCTTGCCCCCCAAGGCAAGGGGGAAGCTCCCCCCTAGGGTTCCCAACCCTAGGCGCAGGGGGGAGGCCCAAGGGGGGCGCCCCAGCCCACTAGGGGCTGGTTCCCTTCCACTTTCAGCCCACGGGGCCCTCCGGGATAGGTGGCCCCACCCGGTGGACCCCCGTGACCCTTCCGGTGGTCCCGGTACAATACCGGTAACCCCCGAAACTTTCCCGGTGGCCGAAACTGGACTTCCTATATATAATTCTTCACCTCCGGACCATTCCGAAACCTCTCGTGATGTCCGGGATCTCATCCGGGACTCCGAACAACTTTCGGGTTTCCGCATACATATATCTCTACAACCCTAGCGTCACCGAACCTTAAGTGTGTAGACCCTACGGGTTCGGGAGACATGCAGACATGACCGAGACGCCTCTCCGGTCAATAACCAACAGCGGGATCTGGATACCCATGTTGGCTCCCACATGTTCCACGATGATCTCATCGGATGAACCACGGTGTCGAGGATTCAATCAATCCATATGCAATTCCCTTTGTCAACCGGTATGTTACTTGCCCGAGATTCGATCGTCGGTATCCCAATACCTTGTTCAATCTCGTTACCGGCAAGTCTCTTTACTCGTACCGCAATGCATGATCCCGTGACTAACGCCTTAGTCACATTGAGCTCATTATGATGATGCATTACCGAGTGGGCCCAGAGATACCTCTCCGTCACACGGAGTGACAAATCCCAGTCTCGATCCGTGCCAACCCAACAGACACTTTCGGAGATACCCGTAGTGCACCTTTATAGTCACCCAGTTACGTTGTGACGTTTGGCACACCCAAAGCACTCCTACGGTATCCGGGAGTTGCACGATCTCATGGTCTAAGGAAAAGATACTTGACATTGGAAAAGCTCTAGCAAACGAAACTACACGATATTTTATGCCATGCTTAGGATTGGGTCTTGTCCATCACATCATTCTCCTAATGATGTGATCCCGTTATCAATGACATCCAATGTCCATAGTCAGGAAACCATGACTATCTGTTGATCAACGAGCTAGTCAACTAGAGGCTTACTAGGGACACGTTGTGGTCTATGTATTCACACATGTATTACGATTTCCGGACAATACAATTATAGCATGAATAATAGACAATTACCATGAACAAAGAAATATAATAATAACCATTTATTATTGCCTCTAGGGCATATTTCTAACAGTCTCCCACTTGCACTAGAGTCAATAATCTAGTTACATTGTGATGAATCGAACACCCATTGCGTCCTGGTGTTGATCATGTTTTGCCCTAGGGAGAGGTTTAGTCAACGGATCTGCTACATTCAGGTCTGTGTGTACTTTACAAATATCTATGTCTCCATTTTGAACACTTTCACGAATGGAGTTGAAGCGACGCTTGATATGCCTGGTCTTCCTGTGAAACCTGGGCTCCTTCGCAAGGGCAATAGCTCCAATGTTGTCACAGAAGAGAGTCATTGGGCCCGACGCATTGGGAATCACCCCTAGGTCGGTAATGAACTCCTTCATCCCGACTGCTTCCTGTGCTGCCTCCGAGGCTGCCATGTACTCCGCTTCACATGTAGATCCCGCCACGACGCTTTGCTTGCAACTGCACCAGCTTACTGCCCCTCCATTCAAAATATACACGTATCCGGTCTGTGACTTCGAGTCATCCATATCTATGTCGAAGCTAGCGTCGACGTAACCCTTTACGACGAGCTCTTCGTCACCTCCATAAACGAGAAGCATATCCTTAGTCCTCTTCAGGTACTTCAGGATATTCTTGACCGCTGTCCAGTGTTCCTTGCCGGGATTACTTTGGTACCTTCCTACCAAACTTACGGCAAGGTTTACATCAGGTCTGGTACACATCATGGCATACATAATAGACCCTATGGCCGAGGCATAGGGGATGACACTCATCTCTTCTATATCTTCTGCCGTGGTCGGGCATTGAGCCGTGCTCAACTGCACACCTTGCAATACAGGCAAGAACCCCTTCTTGGACCGATCCATATTGAACTTCTTCAATATCTTGTCAAGGTATGTACTCTGTGAAAGACCAATGAGGCGTCTTGATCTATCCCTATAGATCTTGATGCCTAATATATAAGCAGCTTCTCCAAGGTCCTTCATTGAAAAACACTTATTCAAATAGGCCTTTATACTTTCCAAGAATTCTATATCATTTCCCATCAATAGTATGTCATCCACATATAATATGAGAAATGCTACAGAGCTCCCACTCACTTTCTTGTAAACACAGGCTTCTCCATAAGTCTGTGTAAACCCAAACGCTTTGATCATCTCATCAAAGCGAATGTTCCAACTCCGAGATGCTTGCACCAGCCCATAAATTGATCGCTGGAGCTTGCATACTTTGTTAGCATTCTTAGGATCGACAAAACCTTCCGGCTGCATCATATACAACTCTTCCTTAAGGAAGCCGTTAAGGAATGCCGTTTTGACGTCCATCTGCCATATCTCATAATTATAGTATGCGGCAATTGCTAACATGATTCGGACGGACTTCAGCTTCGCTACGGGTGAGAAAGTCTCATCGTAGTCAACCCCTTGAACTTGTCGATAACCCTTAGCGACAAGTCGAGCCTTATAGATGGTCACATTACCATCCGCGTCTGTCTTCTTCTTAAAGATCCATTTGTTTTCTATGGCTCGCCGCTCATCGGGCAAGTCAGTCAAAGTCCATACTTTGTTTTCACACATGGATTCTATCTCGGATTTCATGGCTTCTAGCCATTTGTCGGAATCCGGGCCCGCCATCGCTTCTTCATAGTTCGAAGGTTCACGGTTGTCTAACAACATGATTTCCAGGACAGGGTTGCCGTACCACTCTGGTGCGGAACGTGTCCTTGTGGACCTACGAAGTTCAGTAACTTGATCCGAAGCTTCATGATCATCATCATTAACTTCCTCCCCAGTCGGTGTAGGCACCACAGGAACATTTTCCCGCGCTGCGCTACTTTCCGGTTCGGAAGGGGTGACTATCACCTCATCAAGTTCCACTTTCCTCCCACTCAATTCTTTCGAGAGAAACTCCTTCTCCAGAAAGGACCCGTTCTTGGCAACGAAGATCTTGCCTTCGGATCTGAGGTAGAAGGTATACCCAATAGTTTCCTTAGGGTATCCTATGAAGACGCATTTTTCCGATTTGGGTTCGAGCTTTTCAGGTTGAAATTTCTTGACATAAGCATCGCATCCCCAAACTTTTAGAAACGACAGCTTAGGTTTCTTCCCAAACCATAATTCATACGGTGTCGTCTCAACGGATTTCGACGGAGCCCTATTTAAAGTGAATGCGGCAGTCTCTAAAGCATAACCCCAAAATGAGAGCGGTAAATCGGTAAGAGACATCATAGATCGCACCATATCCAATAGAGTGCGATTACGACGTTCGGACACACCATTTCTCTGAGGTGTTCCAGGCGGCGTGAGTTGTGAAACTATTCCACATTTCCTTAAGTGTGTACCAAATTCGTGACTTAAATATTCTCCTCCACGATCTGATCGTAAGAATTTTATTTTTCTGTCACGTTGATTCTCAACCTCATTCTGAAATTCCTTGAACTTTTCAAAGGTTTTAGACTTGTGTTTCATTAGGTAGACATACCCATATCTACTTAAATCATCAGTGAGAGTGAGAACATGACGATATCCTCCGCGAGCCTCAACACTCATTGGACCACACACATCGGTATGTATGATTTCCAATAAGTTGGTTGCTCGCTCCATTGTTCCGGTGAACGGAGTCTTGGTCATCTTACCCATGAGGCATGGTTCGCATGTGTCAAATGATTCGTAATCAAGAGACTCCAAAAGTCCATCTGCATGGAGCTTCTTCATGCGCTTGACACCAATGTGACCAAGGCGGCAGTGCCACAAGTATGTGGGACTATCGTTATCAACTTTACATCTTTTGGTATTCACACTATGAACATGTGTAACATCACGTTCGAGATTCATCAAAAATAAACCATTGACCAGCGGGGCATGACCATAAAACATATCTCTCAGATAAATAGAACAACCATTATTCTCAGATTTAAATGAGTAGCCATCTCGAATTAAACGAGATCCAGATACAATGTTCATGCTCAAAGCTGGCACTAAATAACAATTATTGAGGTTTAAAACTAATCCCGTGGGTAGATGCAGAGGTAGCGTGCCAACGGCGATCACATCGACCTTGGAACCATTCCCGACGCGCATCGTCACCTCGTCCTTTGCCAGTCTCCGTTTATTCCGTAGTTCCTGCTTTGAGTTACAAATATGAGCAACCGCACCGGTATCAAATACCCAGGAGCTACTACGAGTACTGGTAAGGTACACATCAATTACTTGTATATCACATATACCTTGGGTGTTGCCGGCCTTCTTCTTGTCCGCTAAATATTTGGGGCAGTTCCGCTTCCAGTGACCACTTCCCTTGCAATAAAAGCACTCAGTTTCAGGCTTGGGTCCATTCTTTGACTTCTTCCCAGTAACTGGTTTACCGGGCACGGCAACTCCCTTGCCGTCCTTCTTGAAGTTCTTCTTACCCTTGCCCTTCTTGAACTTAGTGGTTTTATTCACCATCAACACTTGATGTTCTTTTCTGATCTCCACCTCCGCTGATTTCAGCATTGAATATACCTCAGGGATGGTCTTTTCCATCCCCTGCATATTGAAGTTCATCACGAAGCTCTTGTAGCTTGGTGGAAGCGACTGGAGGATTCTGTCAATGACCGCGTCATCCGGGAGATTAACTCCCAGCTGAGACAAGCGGTTGTGCAACCCAGACATTCTGAGTATGTGCTCACTAACAGAACTGTTCTCCTCCATTTTACAGCTGAAGAACTTGTCGGAGACATCATATCTCTCGACCCGGGCATGAGCTTGGAAAACCATTTTCAGCTCCTCGAACATCTCATATGCTCCATGTTTCTCAAAACGCTTTTGGAGACCCGGTTCTAAGCTGTAAAGCATGCCGCACTGAACGAGGGAGTAATCATCAGCTCGTGTTTGCCAAGCATTCATAACGTCTTGGTTCTCAGGGATTGGTGCTTCACCTAGCGGTGCTTCTAAAACATAATCTTTCTTGGCTACTATGAGGATGAGCCTCAGGTTCCGGACCCAGTCCGTATAATTGTTGCCATCATCTTTCAGCTTGGTTTTCTCTAGGAACGCGTTGAAATTGAGGACAACGTTGGCCATTTGATCTACAAGTCATAGTGTAAAGATTTAGACTAAGTTCATGATAATTAAGTTCATATAATCAAATTATTTAATGAACTCCCACTCAGATAGACATCCCTCTAGTCATCTAAGTGAAACATGATCCGAGTTCAACTAGGCCGTGTCCGATCATCACGTGAGATGGACTAGTCAAGATCGGTGAACATCTCCATGTTGATCGTATCTTCTATACGACTCATGCTCGACCTTTCGGTCCTCCGTGTTTCGAGGCCATGTCTGTACATGCTAGGCTCGTCAAGTCAACCTAAGTGTATTGCGTGTGTTCCGAGGCCATGTCTGTACATGCTAGGCTCATCAACACCCGTTGTATTCGAACGTTAGAATCTATCACACCCGATCATCACGTGGTGCTTCGAAACAACGAACCTTCGCAACGGTGCACAGTTAGGGTGAACACTTTCTTGAAATTATTATAAGGGATCATCCTACTTGCTACTGTCGTTCTAAGCAAATAAGATGCAAAAACATGATAAACATCACATGCAGTCAAATAGTGACATGATATGGCCAATATCATCATGCTCCTTTGATCTCCATCTTCGGGGCACCATGATCATCTTTGTCACCGGCATGACACCATGATCTCCATCATTGTGTCTTCATGAAGTCGTCACGCCAACGATTACTTCTTTTGGGGAACGTAGCAGAAATTCAAAATTTTCTACGCATCACCAAGATCAATCTATGGAGTAATCTAGCAACGAGGGGAAGGGGAGTGAATCTACATACCCTTGTAGATCGCGATGCGGAAGCGTTGCAAGAACGCGGATGAGGGAGTCGTACTCGTAGCGATTCAGATCGCGGTTGATTCCGATCTAAGCACCGAAAGAACGGTGCCTCCGCGTTCAACACACGTGCAGCCCGGTGACGTCTCCCACGCCTTGATCCAGCAAGGAGAGAGGGAGAGGTTGGGGAAGACTCCATCCAGCAGCAACACGACGGCATGGTGGTGGTGGAGGAGCGTGGCAATCCCGCAGGGCTTCGCCAAGCACCGCGGGAGAGGAGGAGGAGGGAGAGGGGTAGGGCATCACCAAAAGGAGACTTTCTCGTGTGTGTATGGCAGCCCAAACCTCAAGTATATATAGGGGGGAAGGGGGCTGCGCCCCCCTTAGGGTTTCCACCCCCAAGAGGAGGCGGCCAGCCCTAGATCCCATCAAGGGGGGCGGCCAAGGGGAGGAGAGGGGGAGGCGCCCCACTAGATGGGCCCTAAGGCCCATCTGGACCTAGGGTTTGCCCCCTCCCACTCTCCCATGCGCCTTGGGCCTTGGTGGGGGGGGGCGCACCAGCCCACCTGGGGCTGGTCCCCTCCCACACTTGGCCCACGCAGCCTTCTGGGGCTGGTGGCCCCACTTGGTGGACCCCCGGGACCCTCCCGGTGGTCCCGGTACATTACCGATTTCACCCGAAACTTTTCCGGTGACCAAAACATGACTTCCCATATATAAATCTTTACCTCCGGACCATTCCGGAACTCCTCGTGACGTCCGGGATCTCATCCGGGACTCCGAACAACATTCGGTAACCACGTACATGCTTTCCCTATAACCCTAGCGTCATCGAACCTTAAGCGTGTAGACCCTACGGGTTCGGGAACCATGCAGACATGACCGAGACGTTCTCCGGTCAATAACCAACAGCGGGATCTGGATACCCATGTTGGCTCCCACATGTTCCACGATGATCTCATCGGATGAACCACGATGTCGGGGATTCAATCAATCCCGTATTCAATTCCCTTTGTCTAACGGTATGTTACTTGCCCGAGATTCGATCGTCGGTATCCCTATACCTTGTTCAATCTCGTTACCGGCAAGTCTCTTTACTCGTTCCGTAACTCACATCATCCCGTGATCAACTCCTTGGTCACATTGTGCACATAATGATGATGTCCTACCGAGTGGGCCCAGAGATACCTCTCCGTTTACACGGAGTGACAAATCCCAGTCTCGATTCGTGCCAACCCAACAGACACTTTCGGAGATACCCGTAGTGCACCTTTATAGCCACCCAGTTACGTTGTGACGTTTGGCACACCCAAAGCATTCCTACGGTATCCGGGAGTTGCACAATCTCATGGTCTAAGGAAGTGATACTTGACATTAGAAAAGCTCTGAGCAAACGAACTACACGATCTTGTGCTAGGCTTAGGATTGGGTCTTGTCCATCACATCATTCTCCTAATGATGTGATCCCGTTATCAACGACATCCAATGTCCATGGTCAGGAAACCGTAACCATCTATTGATCAACGAGCTAGTCAACTAGAGGCTTACTAGGGACATGGTGTTGTCTATGTATCCACACATGTATCTGAGTTTCCTATCAATACAATTCTAGCATGGATAATAAACGATTATCATGAACAAGGAAATATAATAATAACCTATTTATTATTGCCTCTAGGGCATATTTCCAACAGTCTCCCACTTGCACTAGAGTCAATAATCTAGTTCACATCACCATGTGATTAACACTGACAGGTCACATCACCATGTGACCAACACCCAAGAGTTTACTAGAGTCAACAATCTAGTTCACATCTCTATGTGATTAACACTCAATGAGTTCTGGTTTGATCATGTTATGCTTGTGAGAGAGGTTATTAGTCAACGGGTCTGAACCTTTCAGATTCGTGTGTGCTTTACGAATATCTATGTCATCTTTGTGGATGCTACCACGCGCTATTTGGAGCCATTTCAAATAACTGCTCTACTATACGAATCCGGTTTACTACTCAGAGTCATCCGGATTAGTGTCAAAGTTCGCATCAACGTAACCCTTTACGACGAACTCCTTTTCACCTCCATAATCGAGAAAATTCCTTAGTCCACTAGATACTAAGGATAGGTTCGACCGCTGTCATGTGATCCATTCCCGGATCACTATTGTACCCCTTGACCAACTCATGGCAAGGCACACTTCATGTGCGGTACACAGCATAGCATACTGTAGAGCCTACGTCTGAAGCATAGGGGATGACCTTCGTCCTTTCTCTCTCTTCTGCTGTGGTCAGGTCTTGAGTCCTACTCAATACTCACACCTTGTAACACAGCCAAGAACTCCTTCTTTGCTGATCTATTTGAACTCTTTCAAAATCATGTCAAGGTGTGCGTTCTTTGAAAGTATCATCAAGCGTCTTGATCTATCTCTATAGATCTTGATGCCCAATGTGTAAGCAGCTTTATCCAGGTCTTCCTTTGAAAAACTCCTTTCAAACAACCCTTTATGCTTTCCAGAAATTTTACATCATTTCGGATCAACAATATGTCATTCACATATACTTATCAGAAATGTTGTAGCGCTCCCACTCACTTTATTGTAAATACAAGTTTCTAATAAACTTTGTATAAATCCAAAATCTTTGATCATCTCATCAAAGTGTACATTCCAACTCCGAGATGCTTACTCCAGTCCTTAGAAGGATCGCTGGAGCTAGCATACCTTTTAGCATCCTTAGGATCGACAAAACCTTTCTGATTGTATCACATACAACCTTTCCTTACGAAAACTGGTAAGGAAACTTGTTTTGACATCCATCTGCTAGATTTCACAAATGCAGATAATGCTAACATGATTCCGACGGACTTAAGCACCGCTACGGATGAGAAAATCTCATCGTAGTCAACTCCTTGAACTTGTGGAAATACTCTTTGCCACAAGTCGAGCTTCATAGACGGCAACATTACCGTCCATGTCCGTATTCTTCTTAAAGATCCATTTACCTCAACAGCCTTACGACCATCAAGTAGTGCTCTCAAAGTCTATACTTTGTTTTCATACATGGATCCTCTCGGATTTTATGGCTTCTAACCATTTGTCGGAATATGGGCCCACCATCGCTTCTCCATAGCTCGTAGGTTCAGTATTGTCCAACAACATGATATCTCAGACAGGATCACGTACCACTCCGAAGTAGCACGCATCCTCGTCGTCCTACGAGGTTTGGTGGTGACTTGATCCGAAGTTTCATGATCACTATCATAAGCTTCCACTTCAACTGGTGTAGGTGCCACAGGAACAACTTCCTGTGCCCTGCTACACACTAGTTGAAGTGATGGTTCAATAACCTTATCAAGTCTCCACCATCCTCCCACTCAATTCTTTCGAGAGAAACTTTTCCTCGAGAAAGGACTCGTTTCTAGAAGCAATTACTTTTGCTTCCAGATCTGAAATAGGAGGTATACCCAACTGTTTTGGGTTTTCTATGAAGATGCATTTATCCGCTTTGGGTTCGAGCTTATCAGCCTGAAACTTTTTCTCATAAGCATCGCAGCCCCAAACTTTTAAGAAACGACAACTTAGGTGTCTCTAAAACGGTGTCGTCTCAACGGAATTGCGTGGTGCCCCTTTTAAAGTGAATGCGGGTGTCTCTAATGCCTAACCCATAAACGATAGTGGTAATTTGATAAGAAACATCATGGTATGCACCATATCCAATAGGGTGCAGTCATGATGTTCGGACACACCATCACACTATGGTGTTCCAGGCGGTATTAATTGTGAAACACTTTCCACAATGTCTTAATTGTGTGCCAAACTCGTAACTCAGATATCTCTATGATCATATCATAGACATTTTATCCTCTTGTCACGACAATCTTCAACTTCACTCTGAAATTACTTGAACCTTCCAATAATTCAGACTTGTGTTTCATCAAGTAAATATTCTCAGCATCTACTCAAATCATCTGTGAAGTAAGAACATAATGATATCCACTGCATGCCTCAGCACTCATTGGACTGCATACATCAAAATGTATTACTTCCAATAAGTTGCTCTCTTGTTCCATCTTACTGAAAACGAGGACTTTCAGTCATCTTGCCCATGTGGTATGATTTGCATGTCTCAAGTGATTCATAATCAAGTGAGTCTAAATGATCCATCTGCATGGAGTTTCTTCATGCATATATACCAATAGACATGGTTCGCATGTCTCAATCTTTTCAAAAATGAGTGAGTCCAAAGATCCATCCACATGGAGCTTCCTCATGCGTTCTATACCAATATGACTCAAGTGGCAGTGCCACAAGTATGTGGTACTATCATTACTATCATATATCCTTTTTGGCATGAACATGTGTATCACTACGATCGAGATTCATTTTAGGTGCAAGACCATTGAAGGTATTATTCAAATAAACAGAGTAACCATTATTCTCCTTAAATGAATAACCGTATTGCGATAAACATAATCCAATCATGCTCAACGCAAACACCAAATCTCGATAGTAGAGGGAGCATGCGATGCTTGATCACATCAACCTTGGAAACACTTCCAACACATATCGTCATCTCACCTTTAGCTAGTCTCCGTTTATTCCGCAGCTTTTATTTCGAGTTACTAACACTTAGCAACCGAACCGGTATCTAATACCCTGGTGCTGCTGGGAGTACTAGTAAAGTACACATTCATATGACGTATATCCAATATACTTCTGTCGACCTTGCCTGTCTTCTCATCTACCAAGTATCTAGGGTAGTACTGCTTCAGTGACCGTTCCTCTTATTACAGAAGCACTTAGTCTCGGGTTTGGGTTCAACCTTGGGATTCTTCACTAGAGCAGCAAACGACTTGCTGTTTCATGAAGTATCCCTTTTGCCCTTGCCCTTCTTAAACTAGTGGTTCTACTAACCATCAACAATTGATGCTCCTTCTTGATTTCTACTCTCGCGGTGTCAAACATCGCGAATAGCTCAAGGATCATCATAACTATCCTTGATATGTTATAGTTCATCACGAAGCTCTACTAGCTTGGTGGCAGTGACTATGGAGAACTATCGCTATCTCATCTGGGAGATTAACTCCCACTCGATTCAAGCGATTGTGGCATTCAGACAATCTGAGCACACGCTCAACGATTGAGATTTTCTCCCTTAGTTTGCAGGCTTAAGAAACTTGTCAGAGGTCTCATACCTCTTGACGTGGGCACTAGTCTGAAATCCCAATTTCAGTCTTTGGAACATCTCACATGTTCTGCGACGTTTCAAAAACGTCTTGGGTGCCACAATTCTAAACCGCACTGAACTATCACGTAGTTATCAAAACGTGTATGTCAGATGTTTCGCAACATCTACAGACGACGCTGAGGTTCAGCACACCGAGCGGTGCATTAAGGACATAAGCCTTCTGTGTAGTAATGAGGACAATCCTCAGTTTACGGACCCAGTCCGCATAATTGCTACTACCAACTTTCAACTAAATTTTCTCTAGGAACATATCTAAACCAGTAGAACTTAAAGCGCAAGACATAATTCGCAAAGACCTTTTGACTATGTTCATGATAATGAAGTTCGTCTGATTAATGAACTCCCACTCAGATAGACATCCCTCTAGTCATCTAAGTGATACATGATCCGAGTCAAACTAGGCCGTGTCCGATCATCACGTGAGACGGACTAGTCATCATCGGTGAACATCTCCATGTTGATCGTATCTGCTATACGACTCATGTTCGACCTTTCGGTCTCTTGTGTTCCGAGGCCATGTCTGTACATGCTAGGCTCGTCAAGTCAACCTAAGTGTATTGCGTGTGTGCCGAGGCCATGTCTGTACATGCTAGGCTCGTCAACACCCGTTGTATTCGAACGTAAGAATCTATCACACCCGATCATCACGTGGTGCTTCGAAACGACGAACCTTCGCAACGGTGCACAGTTAGGGTGAACACTTTCTTGAAATTTTAGTGAGGGATCATCTTACTTACTACCGTCGTTCTAAGCAAATAAGATGCATAACATGATAAACATCACATGCAATCAAATAGTGACATGATATGGCCAATATCATTTTGCTCCTTTGATCTCCATCTTCGGGGCACCATGATCATCTTTGTCACCGGCATGACACCATGATCTCCATCATTGTGTCTTCTTGAAGTTGTCACGCCAACGGTTACTTCTACTTCTATGGCTAACGCGCTTAGCAATAAAGTAAAGTAACTTACATGGCGTTATTCAATGACACGCAGGTCATACAAAAAATAAAGACAACTCCTATGGCTCCTGCCGGTTGTCATACTCATCGACATGCAAGTCGTGATCCCTATTACAAGAATATGATCAATCTCATACATCACATATATCATTCATCATATCTTCTGGCCATATCACATCACATAGCACTTGCTGCAAAAACAAGTTAGACGTCCTCTAATTGTTGTTGCAAGTTTTTACGTGGTTTGTATAGGTTTCTAGCAAGAACGTTTCTTACCTACGTAAGACCACAACGTGATATGCCAATTTCTATTTACCCTTCATAAGGACCCTTTTCATCGAATCCGTTCCGACTAAAGTGGGAGAGACAGACACCCGCTAGCCACCTTATGCAACTAGTGCATGTCAGTCGGTGGAACCTGTCTCACGTAAGCGTACGTGTAAGGTCGGTCCGGGCCGCTTCATCCCACAATGCCGCCGAAACAAGATAAGACTAGTAGCGGCAAGAAGAATTGACAACATCGACGCCCACAACTTCTTTGTGTTCTACTCGTGCATAGAAACTACGCATAGACCTAGCTCTGATACCACTGTTGGGGAACGTAGCAGAAATTCAAAATTTTCTACGCATCACCAAGATCAATCTATGGAGTAATCTAGCAACGAGGGGAAGGGGAGTGAATCTACATACCCTTGTAGATCGCGATGCGGAAGCGTTGCAAGAACGCGGATGAGGGAGTCGTACTCGTAGCGATTCAGATCGCGGTTGATTCCGATCTAAGCACCGAAAGAACGGTGCCTCCGCGTTCAACACACGTGCAGCCCGGTGACGTCTCCCACGCCTTGATCCAGCAAGGAGAGAGGGAGAGGTTGGGGAAGACTCCATCCAGCAGCAACACGACGGCATGGTGGTGGTGGAGGAGCGTGGCAATCCCGCAGGGCTTCGCCAAGCACCGCGGGAGAGGAGGAGGAGGGAGAGGGGTAGGGCATCACCAAAAGGAGACTTTCTCGTGTGTGTATGGCAGCCCAAACCTCAAGTATATATAGGGGGGAAGGGGGCTGCGCCCCCCTTAGGGTTTCCACCCCCAAGAGGAGGCGGCCAGCCCTAGATCCCATCAAGGGGGGCGGCCAAGGGGAGGAGAGGGGGAGGCGCCCCACTAGATGGGCCCTAAGGCCCATCTGGACCTAGGGTTTGCCCCCTCCCACTCTCCCATGCGCCTTGGGCCTTGGTGGGGGGGCGCACCAGCCCACCTGGGGCTGGTCCCCTCCCACACTTGGCCCACGCAGCCTTCTGGGGCTGGTGGCCCCACTTGGTGGACCCCCGGGACCCTCCCGGTGGTCCCGGTACATTACCGATTTCACCCGAAACTTTTCCGGTGACCAAAACAGGACTTCCCATATATAAATCTTTACCTCCGGACCATTCCGGAACTCCTCGTGACGTCCGGGATCTCATCCGGGACTCCGAACAACATTCGGTAACCACGTACATGCTTTCCCTATAACCCTAGCGTCATCGAACCTTAAGCGTGTAGACCCTACGGGTTCGGGAACCATGCAGACATGACCGAGACGTTCTCCGGTCAATAACCAACAGCGGGATCTGGATACCCATGTTGGCTCCCACATGTTCCACGATGATCTCATCGGATGAACCACGATGTCGGGGATTCAATCAATCCCGTATTCAATTCCCTTTGTCTAACGGTATGTTACTTGCCCGAGATTCGATCGTCGGTATCCCTATACCTTGTTCAATCTCGTTACCGGCAAGTCTCTTTACTCGTTCCGTAACTCACATCATCCCGTGATCAACTCCTTGGTCACATTGTGCACATAATGATGATGTCCTACCGAGTGGGCCCAGAGATACCTCTCCGTTTACACGGAGTGACAAATCCCAGTCTCGATTCGTGCCAACCCAACAGACACTTTCGGAGATACCCGTAGTGCACCTTTATAGCCACCCAGTTACGTTGTGACGTTTGGCACACCCAAAGCATTCCTACGGTATCCGGGAGTTGCACAATCTCATGGTCTAAGGAAGTGATACTTGACATTAGAAAAGCTCTGAGCAAACGAACTACACGATCTTGTGCTAGGCTTAGGATTGGGTCTTGTCCATCACATCATTCTCCTAATGATGTGATCCCGTTATCAACGACATCCAATGTCCATGGTCAGGAAACCGTAACCATCTATTGATCAACGAGCTAGTCAACTAGAGGCTTACTAGGGACATGGTGTTGTCTATGTATCCACACATGTATCTGAGTTTCCTATCAATACAATTCTAGCATGGATAATAAACGATTATCATGAACAAGGAAATATAATAATAACCTATTTATTATTGCCTCTAGGGCATATTTCCAACAACTTCTACTTCTATGGCTAACGCGTTTAGCAACAAAGTAAAGTGATTTACATGGCGTTATTCAATGACACGCAGGTCATGCAAAATAATAAAGACAACTCCTATGGCTCCTGCCGGTTGTCATACTCATCGACATGCAAGTCGTGAATCCTATTACAAGAATATGATGAATCTCATACATCACATATATCATTCATCACATCTTCTGGCCATATCACATCACATAGCACTTGCTGCAAAAACAAGTTAGACGTCCTCTAATTGTTGTTGCAAGTTTTTACGTGGTTTGTAGGTTTCTAGCAAGAACGTTTCTTACCTACGTATGACCACAACGTGATTTGCCAATTTCTATTTACCCTTCATAAGGACCCTTTTCATCGAATCTGTTCCGACTAAAGTAGGAGAGACAGACACCCGCTAGCCACCTTATGCAACTAGTGCATGTCAGTCGGTGGAACCTGTCTCACGTAAGCGTACGTGTAAGGTCGGTCCGGGCCGCTTCATCCTACAATGCCGCCGAAACAAGAAACGACTAGTAGCGGCAAGAAGAATTGGCAAACTCAACGCCCACAACTGCTTTGTGTTCTACTCGTGCATAGTAACTACGCATAGGCCTGGCTCATGATGCCACTGTTGGGAATCGTAGCATAATTTAAAATTTTCCTACGCTCACCAACATGCATCTATGGAGTCTACTAGCAACGAGGGGAAGGGAGTGCATCTACATACCCTTGTAGATCGCGAGCGGAAGCGTTCCAATGAACGTGGATGACGGAGTCGTACTCGCCGTGATCCAAATCACCGATGACCGAGTGCCGAACGGACGGCACCTCCGCGTTCAACACACGTACGGTACAGCGACGTCTCCTCCTTCTTGATCCAGCAAGGGGGAAGGAGAGGTTGATGGAGATCCAGCAGCACGACGGCGTGGTGGTGGATGTAGCGGGTCTCAGGCAGGGCTACGCCGAGCTTCTGCGAGACGGAGAGGTGTAACAGGGGAGGAGGGAGGCGCCCAAGGCTGTTGTGTTGCTGCCCTCCCTCCCCCCCTTTATATAGGCCCCCTGGGGGGGCGCCGGCCCTGGAGATCAGATCCAAAGGGGGGGAAGGCGGCCAAGTGGGGGGGAAGGGGTGCCTTGCCCCCCAAGGCAAGGGGGAAGCTCCCCCCTAGGGTTCCCAACCCTAGGCGCAGGGGGGGAGGCCCAAGGGGGGCGCCCCAGCCCACTAGGGGCTGGTTCCCTTCCACTTTCAGCCCACGGGGCCCTCCGGGATAGGTGGCCCCACCCGGTGGACCCCCGTGACCCTTCCGGTGGTCCCGGTACAATACCGGTAACCCCCGAAACTTTCCCGGTGGCCGAAACTGGACTTCCTATATATAATTCTTCACCTCCGGACCATTCCGGAACCTCTCGTGACGTCCGGGATCTCATCCGGGACTCCAAACAACTTTTGGGTTTCCGCATACATATATCTCTACAACCCTAGCGTCACCGAACCTTAAGTGTGTAGACCCTACGGGTTCGGGAGACATGCAGACATGACCGAGACGCCTCTCCGGTCAATAACCAACAGCGGGATCTGGATACCCATGTTGGCTCCCACATGTTCCACGATGATCTCATCGGATGAACCACGGTGTCGAGGATTCAATCAATCCGTATGCAATTCCCTTTGTCAACCGGTATGTTACTTGCCCGAGATTCGATCGTCGGTATCCCAATACCTTATTCAATCTCGTTACCGGCAAGTCTCTTTACTCGTACCGCAATGCATGATCCCGTGACTAACGCCTTAGTCACTTTGAGCTCATTATGATGATGCATTACCGAGTGGGCCCAGAGATACCTCTCCGTCACACGGAGTGACAAATCCCAGTCTCGATCCGTGCCAACCCAACAGACACTTTCGGAGATACCCGTAGTGCACCTTTATAGTCACCCAGTTACGTTGTGACGTTTGGCACACCCAAAGCACTCCTACGGTATCCGGGAGTTGCACGATCTCTTGGTCTAAGGAAAAGATACTTGACATTGGAAAAGCTCTAGCAAACGAAACTACACGATCTTTTATGCCATGCTTAGGATTGGGTCTTGTCCATCACATCATTCTCCTAATGATGTGATCCCGTTATCAATGACATCCAATGTCCATAGTCAGGAAACCATGACTATCTGTTGATCAACGAGCTAGTCAACTAGAGGCTTACTAGGGACACGTTGTGGTCTATGTATTCACACATGTATTACGATTTCCGGACAATACAATTATAGCATGAATAATAGACAATTACCATGAACAAAGAAATATAATAATAACCATTTATTATTGCCTCTAGGGCATATTTCCAACACGCGACAGCGGGGCGGGCGAAGGGATAGGCGGCAGCAGACGGGGCGAGCGCAGCCAGCGAGAGTGTGGCGCGCGGCCAGGGTGTGTGTCGCGCGGGGCACAGTGGTGCGGTGGCTGCGGCGAGCGCGACCGACGCGGTGTAGTACGGGCGTGAGCATGGAGAGGGAGTGGCCCCGCGGGCGCGGAAGAAGAGCGGCAGGCTCGGGCATGGGCGTGCATAGGAGAGGGCATGTGCCACGGGGTCAATCCGAGGAGCTCGGTGGCTACCCCTGCAATGGCCATGGCAGACGGCGGTTCTCGGCCACGGTGAAATACCTAACGAGAGCAAACGAGAGGGGAAACATGGGAAAGGCAAGAGGAGATCATGGCGGTGTCAATGGCGCCCTAGGGGAAGACATGGGAGCTCGGGGCGGCGCGGATCGAACGGCAATGTCGCGGTGGCCCAAGGTTGAGGAAGACGGCAGCGATGTCGATGCGGGGGTGCTGGACTTGATCTCGTTGGCGCAGACGAAGTAGCGAAGGCATTCGGAGCTCCTCGACAAGCTCCTAGCCCGCAGGGAGGGCAGTGGCCATGTGGACGGGGTCGGTCATGGTGGCCGTGGCGTCTGACTTCGTCCAGATCGACGGGATCGAGCGAGCGAGGAGGAGAAGTGGATTTGGGAGGGGGCGTCGAGGAGGAGTGAGGCCATGGGGGCAGGGAAGGAAGGGCGTCACCCTTATCCATTCCCCTTCGATGCCAGCGAGGTGGTCGGGCAGGAGCCCGGCTCTGTAGCGACGCGGCTCGGGGAACAGGAGAAGACGACCGCGCGGGGACTGGACCGCTGAGCCGGTTCGGTGGCAAGGCCCGGGGGCAGGGCGAATCCCCTTTTACATCGTCCTTTTGGTTTTTCAATATATTCTAATTTGTTTCTCCTTTTTAACACCGTTTTCTATTTATTCTTATCAACTAAATGATCTCTACTCCTAATGTTTCAGTTGGTAGTCTCTGTTCCGGATTTATTTTCGTCCCACCTCCCGAGTAAGGGAGAGAGAGAGAGAGAGAGTGAGGAAGAGGGAGGGAAAGGGTGTGTGTGTGAGAATTTAATGGTAAAAAAGGTCGTCAATGTCATTTAATATGTATGAGAATATTAAATGTAATATTAACATAATTGATATTGAACTTTTAAAGTTAATGTGGCCCCGCTGCAACGCACGGGCGTTCTTCTAGTATGTATTATTAACCACATTCACGTAACAAAATGGTCTAAAATAACCCCTTAAAATGAAAGGAGGGAATTGATTGGTACTCACATTGTGAACGGCCCAAATTGGTGTTCCGTGGCAACAAGGCCTCCCTACCCATGAGAGTGGTGGCAACGATTAGGGATGAGGCGAAAACACGGATAGTTGCCCGGGCTAGATTTTTGGGCAACTTAGTACTGGGAGAGCCATCCCTTCTATTCGGACCGGCGTGGTCATGTAACGTTAAAATCATTGTCTTGCTCTTTCTTAATTAATGAGATAAGACAAAGCTTTTACATCTGTTTCATAAAAAAAATTAGTAAATAGGGGTGCCAGATTACTTGAAAAAACCCTCAAGTTCTATAAGCAATTTGGACCGCTTCTTTCCGTCATTGCTAGTTAAATTTACTGAAAGTATGCTGGAATTTTATCTATTTATGGACTAGCCCAATAACAATTTTAGAAATTCCTAATAAATCTTAGAGGCCCACTTAGCCCATTTGTGCAAAGCAAGGGGCATTACTAAAGTTTAGTCCCACATTGCTAGTTTAGAGGGAGTTGGATCTCTTTATAAGGGAGGTTCTTTCCCCACATGTATGAGCATGAGAATAAGAGGGACATCCACGCGCGCTCCTCCCCACGCCTCGTCAGGCCACGCCGCGGGTTGCGGGAATGAGCCGAGCCGATGTCTAAATTTTTGCCACTGTTCTTGGGGAGCGCTCCGCGCGACTACTAACTTCTTCATCACAGACTCCGACGACTTGTTCCCCGACGTCGACAACCTCATCGACGACATGGCTGGAGAGGATGTCGACCCCAAGTCCAGTGCTTCTGTTGCTGCTGTCCCGTACGTGTTTTTGCTCTTTCTGTTAGAAGTCCTGCCACAGTTCTTTGCTCTAGTTTCTGCCCTACATATGTTAGGTTCTACTTCATATATGCAACTTCATCTAGTGTCTGTTCTAGATGTGTTTAGTTCAAGTTCATATATGCAGATGCTATTTACCTTCTCTCTGTCAGATTGCATGACTTGCTTTATCTCTGCTATATTAGTCATGCTTTATCTAGTATTTCCGTTAGCAAAATTATTTGGTAAATTGCTCATATTTCCAACAATCCAAAAACCTTATTATAGGCAATTTACCCCGAGTAGTTTTGCTGCTTCCATGAAACCTCCTATGTTTGAGGGTATCCACTATAAGAGGTGGCGCGTGAGAGCAGTCTTATGGTTTCAAACCATGAGTTGCTATGACGCCACTCTTGGCAAACCTGAAGAAGAGCTTGATGCTCAACAGGCACAAGCTTTTCAGAAAATGGATACTCTGTTTAAGGCTGCTCTCTTGAGTGTTCTTGGTGAGAACATAGTTGATGCTTATGCGTCAATTGATAATGGAAAAGATATGTGGGATGCACTCGAGGCCAAGTTTGGGGTCTCGGATGCTGGCACTGAGTTGTACATCATGGATCAATTCTATGATTACAGCATGACTGAAGAGCGCTCCGTGGTTGAGCAAGCTCATGAGATACAGTCATTTGCTAGAGAACTTGAGCACTTCAATTGTATGCTACCAGACAAGTTTGTTGCCGGAGGCATCATCACTAAGCTTCCTCCTTCGTGGAGGAACTTTGCTACCTTACTGAAGCATAAGAGGCAGGAGTTTTCCGTTCCGGATCTCATTGGTACTCTTGATGTGGAAGAAAAGGCGAGAGCAAAAGACACACGTGCTCGAGGTATTGAGGGAGGATCTAGTGCCAATTTGGTACAGAAGAAGAACTTCCAGCCCCACAAGTTCAAGAACAAGGGCAAGTTTGATGGTAAAGCAAAGTTTGATGGGAAGAACAAGGCTGTGCAACACACGAACTTCAAGAAGAAGAATGACAAGAAGAAAGGTGTTTGTCATGTGTGTGGGGATCCTGATCATTGGGCTCCTAGTTGCCTTAATCGCTATGACAAGCGTCATCCTGGAAAAGGCGGCAAGACCACTAATGTTGTCATTGGAGACACTGACATGAAGGATGCTGGGTATGGTATATTTCCCACTATTCTTTCAATATGTCATTCTCCTGATTGGTTGATTGACACGGGTGCCAATGTGCATGTATGCGGTGATATTTCCATGTTTTCGTCTTATCAGACCGCAGGGACTTCAACCGCGCTGATGGGCAACGGTCAAGTGCTTCTGTTCGTGGTGTTGGCACGGTCGATCTGAAGTTTACTTCGGGGAAGATCGTGCGGCTGAAGAACGTGCATTATGTCCCCTCCGTCAATAAAAATCTTGTTAGCGGATCTCTTCTGTGTAGAGATAGCTACAAGCTTGTCTTTGAGTCGAATAAATTTGTAATATCCAAGTATGGAACCTTTGTTGGTAAAGGCTATGAGTCAGGAGTCCTGTTTCGTTTATCCTTATCAGACGTTTGCAATAAAGTTGTTAATTATATTTGCAACAATAGTGAATCAAATGTGTGGCATTCACGTCTTTGTCATGTTAACTTTGGTTGCATGTCGCGACTAGCGAAGTTGAACTTAATCCCTAGTTTCACCACTGTCAAGTGATCCAAGTGTCAAGTGTGTGTGCAAGCTAAGCAACCTCTCATGTGACTGCGGAAACGAGAAATCTTGCACCACTAGAACTCATACATTCAGATCTATGTGAAATGAATGGTGTTTTGACAAAAGGTGGAAAGAAATATTTCATGACGTTAATTGACGACTCCACTAGATACTGCCGTGTGTATCTTCTGAAATCTAAGGATGAGGCTTTGAACTTTTTCAAGATCTATAAAGCTGAAGTGGAAAACCAACTTGATCGGAAAATCAAGAGGCTTAGGTCCGACCGTGGTGGAGAGTATTTTTCCAATGAATTTGATGTTTTTTGTGCGGAACATGGTATAATCCATGAGAGGACGCCTCCCTGTTCACCTCAGTCAAATGCGGTGGCCGAAAGAAAGAACCGTACTCTAACGGATTTGCTTAACGCCATGTTAGACACATCGGGTCTCTCCAAGGCATGGTGGGGGGAGGCGATATTGACTGCATGTCATGTCCTAAACCGAGTTCCCACAAAGAATAAAGAGATAACTCCATTCGAGGAATGGGAGAAGAAAAGATTAAAACTCTTTTATCTACGAACCTGGGGTTGTTTGGCGAAAGTCAATGTGCCAATTCCAAAGAAGCGCAAGCTTGGACGAAAGACCGTGGATTGTGTTTTCCTGGGGCATGCTTTTCATAGCATTGGTTATAGATTCTTGGTTGTAAAATCTGAGGTACCTGACATGCATGTCGGTACGATCATGGAGTTGAATGATGCGACTTTCTTTGAAGATATCTTTCCAATGAAGGATATGGCTACCTCATCTAATCAGGAGACACCTAGTTCATCGAATCAGAAACCAGTTACAATTACCGAACCTGCCATTTCGATGGAACACTTTGAAAATTCTGTGGAGGAGAACAATAAAGTTCCTACTAGGAGCAAGAGACAGAGGACTGCAAAGTCCTTTGGTGATGATTTTCTTGTGTATCTCATAGATGATACTCCCAGTTCTATTTCAGAGGCCTATGCATCTGAAGATGCTGACTACTGAAAGGAAGCGGTTCATAGCGAGATGGATTCCATCTTGGCGAATGAAACTTGGGAGATAACTGATCGTCCTTATGGGTGCAAACCTATAGGATGCAAATGGGTATTCAAGAAGAAGCTTAGGCCTGATGGTACTATTGAAAAGTACAAGGCTCGGCTCGTGGCTAAGGATTATACCCAAAAGGAAGGTGAAGACTTCTTTGATACTTACTCACCTATGGCTCGAATGACCACTATTCGAGTTCTGCTTTCACTAGCTGCCTCACATGGTCTTCTCGTTCATCAACTGCTTTCCTAAATGGAGAGTTGGACGAGGAAATTTATATGGAACAATCAGATGGGTTTGTACTAGATGGTCAGGAAGGAAAAGTGTGCAAGTTGCTGAAGTCTTTGTATGGACTCAAGCAAGCACCCAAACAGTGGCATGAGAAGTTTGAAAGAACTTCAACAACTGTAGGCTTTGTTGTAAACGAAGCTGACAAATGTGTGTACTATCGCCATGGTGGGGGCGAGGAAGTTATCCTTTGCTTGTATGTTGGCGACATACTGATTTTCGGAACAAATCTGAATGTTATTAAGGAGGTCAAGGATTTCCTATCTCGCTATTTTGAGATGAAGGATTTAGGAGTGGCTGATGTCATTCTGAACATCAAGTTGTTGAGAGACGATGATGGTGTGATTACATTGCTTCAATCTCACTATGTGAAAAATATCTTGAGTCGCTTTGGCTATAGTGACTACAAGCCCTTTCCAACACCATATGATGCTAGCGTGCTGCTTCGAAAGAATCGAAGAATTGCTAGAGATCAATTGAAGTATTCTCAGATTATTAGCTCGCTTATGTACTTAGCCAGTGCTACAAGACTTGACATCTCTTTTGCTGTTAGCAAACTGAGTCGGTTTATTTGAAAACCAGGAGATGTGCATTGGAAAGCTCTAGAGAGAGTTTTGCGTTATTTGAAAGGCACTGCGAATTATAGAATTCATTACACTGGGCACCCAAAGGTGCTTGAAGGGTATAGTGACTCAAACTGGATCTCAGATGCTGATGAGCTAAAGGCCACGAGCGGATATGTATTCACTCATGGAGATGGCGCTGTTTCTTGGAAGTCTTGCAAGCAGACCATCTTAACGAGGTCAACAATGGAAGCAGAACTCATAGCACTAGATACAGCTACGGTCAAAGCAGATTGGCTTCGTCGGCTCTTGAATGACTTGCCGGTTGTTGAGAAACCTGTATCGGGTATCCTTATGAACTGCGACAATCAAACTGTGATCACGAAAGTGAGCAGCTCGAAGGATAACATGAAGTCATCAAGACACGTATAGAGAAATTTAAAGTCTGTCAGAAAAATGAAAAACTCTGGAGTTATTGCATTGGATTATATCCAAACGTCTAAGAATCTGGTAGATCCTTTTACTAAGGGTCTATCACGTAATGTGATAGATAATGCATCGTGGGAGATGGGTATGAGACCCACAATATGAGTTGTTCACAGTGGTAACCTATTCTTTGTGATCGGAGATCCCGTGAATTAGATGTGGAAGACAAGCTGTTGGTCAACAGAGAGGAGAGTATCCTTACTATTAACAATACCACTCCATGAAGATGCAATACTCTTCTAATCTGCATGGCAGGTTGATGTATATCTTAATGTGTTCTAAGTGGCTCATTGAAGCAGAGATGTTATCCTGCAGAACATCTTTTGAAGAACGCACCTATATGAGTCTGATTGTTAAACGTCGTAATCTATGAGAGTAGGGTTCTCTCTAGTAAATTCATGAAAGGTCTCGGAGTATGACGCATAAGCTCCACCCGCGGGAAGGCCCACGGTAGCCAAGTATCGGTCAAGGCTTTGTGTGAAGCTAGATTCGCAGAAAACTTGCAGTTCAAGGCCCAGTCCACTGTTCAAGTTGCTTACTAGTGTAGCATAGAGTTCTAGGTGGAAGTTCAACTTAACAGTCTCCACTGCAACACCGGTATATAAAACAGTGTTTTGGAACTAAAGGCAAATTCTATGTGCCTCTAGGATCTGGTGGGGGATTGCTGGAATTTTATCTATTTATGGGCCAACCCAATAACAATTTCAGAAATTTCTAATAAATCCTAGAGGCCCACTTAGCCCATTCGTGCAAGGCAAGGGGCACTAGTCCCACATTGCTAGTTTAGAGGGAGTTGGACCTCTTTATAAGGGAGGTTCTTTCCCCACATGTATGAGCATGAGAACAAGAGAGACATCCACGCGCGCTCCTCCTTCGCCGCCCGCCTCGCCACGCCTCACCTCACCTCGCCTCGTCACGACGCGCCGCGGGTTGCGGGAATGAGCCGAGCCGATGTCTAAATTTTTGCCACGCACGACGGGTATACGAAAGGTCACGCGGAAGCTGAAACGTATTGCTGTAGTGGAGTTTGAATACGAACGACGCACCTCTTCGCCTGCGGCCTGTTCGTTTCGTCTCCCTCGTTCCCTTCAGCTCCCGGTGCAGCCTCTCGCCTCCTTCTCTTGCACCTATAAAAGGGAGGTCGCTCCTCTCAGAGAAACGCACCAGAACAACACAACCCTCTCGCCTCCAGGTTCCTGACCACTGAGCTACTGCTAGGATCTTCCCCATCCCGGCTTGCGGCGTGCACCGCAGGTCGGGACAGTAGGCCTCCGAAACCGCACCTCTTTGAGTCCTGAACGGGAGCAGGCTGATAAGGTTTTTGGGGAGCGCTCCGCGCGACTACTGACTTCTTCATCACAGACTCTGACGACTACTTCCCCGACGTCGATAACCTCATCGACGACATGGTTGGAGAGGATGTCGACCCCAAGTCCAGTGCTTCTGCTGCTGCTTTCCCGTACGTGTTCTTGCTCTTTTTGTTAGAAGTCCTGCCACAGTTCTTTGCTCTAGTTTCTGCCCTAATATATTAGGTTCTACTTCATATATGCAACTTCATCTAGTGTCTGTTCTAGATGTGTTTAGTTCAAGTTCATATATGCAGATGCTATTTACCTTCTCTCTGTCAGATTGCATGACTTGCTTTATCTCTGCTATATTAGTCATGCTTTATCTAGTATCTCCGTTAGCAAAATTATTTGGTAAATTGCTCATATTTCCAACAAAGTACGAACATATTATTTGTATGGCACTTCCGTTTAACAGTTCCTTCTTGTTTCTAGTAGTGAACTGGATGCGCATAATCACGAAGGAAGAAGCGCCAAGAAGTCAATTACAACGCTCAAATTAGGTCAAGCTAACCACTTCATCCAAAAGAAACGAACAAAACGCCCCCCTATTAGCAGCTAACTTGATTGTGCCTTCAGTTTGATATACTTACATGGGCGTCCATGCTTTTCAAATTTCGTCTTCAATGAATAAGTTGTTTGAAAATGCCTGAATTTTATAATAAGAAATTATTGCCGTAAAAAGGGAACAAAGTTGATCGATACATGATAACTAGGTCTCTATCATGATAAGTAGGTCTCGATCAGGAAGTAGGAGTACCTGTCAATGATAAAGTTAAGCAAGTTTCACCTCTTTTACTCTAAAAAGTTCCACACTGGTGGAAATTCGTAGGGGAATGCACCTGCCCAGCCGTGCCAGCTGCCTGATTGTCTCGCTATATTCAAAGTCACTGGACCCTGCATGAGGGCACACCAAATTTTTAGTTTTAGTTTCTAAAACTACGGTTTTGTCAGTCGCAACATCTGAAACTTACATTTTGATGATCGCTCATGTCAAGTTTTAGAGTTAAAACTTAAAACTTACAATTTGTCGGTCGCAGACTCTACTTACGATTTTCTCGGTCTCAACTTCTGAAACTTATAATTTTGACGATCGCTCGTTCCAAGTTTCAGAGTTCAAACTTAAACTTGTGATTTTGTCGGTCGTTGATTCTCAAACTTACGATTTTGTTGGTCGCTCGTATCAAGTTTCAGAAGTTGAATCTTAAAGAAATTTTAAAAACTCATCAAAACGTATTCAATATGGAACTCAGATGAAAGCCCTCATCACCATAAACATGAATATTAAAACAAAATTTAATCTGGACTTTTGGTTCAAAAGATTAAAAAACAAAAGTCAAAAGAAAAAGGGGGTTGCGTGCCCCCGCACCCGTGTGCTACGAATCCCTTCCTTGTAAGATGCTCCATTCATCCTGAAATGAATAAACTACGTTTTAGGTTGTGAATGGATGTTCTTGATCAACTTTTGACACGATATTGCTATCAGATACTCCATGCGTCCCGCAATAAACAATGTTTTAGGGTTTGAATCGATGTTGTTGACCAAGCTAAGCTAAAATGGTTGTCAATCTTTTCCAAGATTATGTTATGAAACTATGGGCCTGTTTGGTTCATGACTAATTTTGTCACAACTAAGTTTAGGCAAAGTATGGCTAGCAAAATGGTCACCACAAGTGTGACAAGATTTGTAAAAAATTGAGCCTATGACATGTGGACCATGTAGCCAGAAAAGTGTGACAAGCCATAAGTGTGGCAATGAACCAAACACATGACTAAGATGTTGTGGCATGATTAAGATTAGATGTGGCAACCTTAAGCTGCAAATCAGACAGACCCTATATTCCATAACAATTCTAGGAGCAGTGCTATTATATAAAGAGTCAATTACACCGGTGGTGCTTAAACTTGACGCAAACGGTCAGTTTGGTGCTAGAACTTGCGGCATACATTAAACTGGTGCAAAAACTTAGCGTGGACGTGCAAATACGGTGCTAATCGCGTTTGGATACGAAATCGGCGTGACTTGGAGTCCGGCGTGTCGTGTGGCCCGCTGTCAGTGATAGAGGAGTGTGTGGGGCTCTTTTTTGCGAAAACCCCCTCAAAAAATTGTAAAAAGCCCCTGTTAATGCGGCAGATGTCATTTTATTTTTTGACTCTATGAAACATGGGGGCCGCCTGCCAGTACGTGAAAATAAAAACAGGAACAGACAGCCTCCACGTCTAGAACACGAGACCAGCTGCTGGATACCAAGCCGTCCAAGCAACTCCACCATTAACGTTGCTATGACAAATACTGAATTTTTTTTTGAGCGATCAATGACAAATATTGATAACAGCTCTTAGTGTAGTATGAAGAGGACGCATGTGGGGCTTATCTAGGCTGCAGATAGTGTAGCCATTTTGCACGCACTAGTTTTTTAATATATTTGTAAAACATAAGTAATAAAGATAATGTTAAAATATTTGTGTTTTATAAATATTATACATACAAAACCCTCAAAAAATATTATACATACAAACAATGATTAGTAAATTGAAACATTTAAACATACACCAATGTATTATATAAAAAGGTTTGGTAAATATGTATATTTAAATTTTTATTAAATAAAAATATTTAATGTATAAAAAATTATACACTTGAAGCTTATATTTAAATTATATAAAATGATGAATACACACATTCGTGCAGTATAATTTTAACTAGTGATTTATATTAAAAATAAATAATTTAATATTAGTCATGATTGAATATTCATATGACATTTTAATTTTCAATTATGAATATTTAATTATACAAACAATGAACTATAACAATGTGCGTACAATTACGGAAATGTATGTAGAAGTAAAATAATATACTTTGGAATTGTAATATTATAAATATTTATATTTTTATAAGTTATCCAAACAATTTTTATAATCCACAAATATTAATTTAAATATATGAATATTTTTAAAATAATCTGTGAACAATTTTGAAACTTAAGTTATTTGGTTTGTATGTATAAATAATATTTATACCGCATGAATAATTAAACTTTATTTTTATTATTGACATTATTATTTACATACCACTTACAAACTTCTAAAAATGAACAGTTGCAAATGGGCTGCATTGACCGCTGTCCATTTCAGCTTCATGAGTGTGTTCATTCTCCTATATTAACTATAGTTATCCATGTGTGACGTGAAGACCACACGGGTGGAGTGGCTACGTCCTACTGTGTGCTGGGCATGGTCGCGGGTTCTAGTAGACAATAAAAAAACTTTGTTTTTAGTTAATTTTCACACTTTACTGACAGACAGGACCAACAAAAAAAATGCCGATTCAAGGGAGTTTTTGCAGAAAAACAGGCCACACACCCTCCTCTTAGCCTCCCTGTTACTGTCAGCGGGCCTCACGCCACGCTTGCGTGCCGAGTCAGCATTGATTTCATATGCAAATATGATTTGCACTGTATTTGCACATTCGAGCCAAGTTTTTGCACCAGTTTAATGTATGCCACAAGTTCTAGCACCAAAGTGATCGTTTGCGCCAAGTTCAAGCACCATTGGTGTAATTGACTCTTATATAAACTTTGTCAAACAAATCGATTACAGCTATGACTGTTGGCCTCAAAGATACAGATGCTTGAACGCGGACATTATGCATGCTATGTAGCAAAGGAACATGCATGCATCATCGTGAGTCATAAGGACGTATGAACACCATCATACTACCATGAGTGCACAAATACCAATAGCCTCACGTACAAAATAGGTGTACTGTCACCCATCAAATGCCGACAATATTGACGCCCTCAAAGGGAGACACGCCCTTTGATGTACACTGCTAGTATCTTTAAGCAAAGAAGTTACCAGTAAACTAAGACAGAGCTGTCCAGTACTCACATTTTCTCACCTACCTTTGGCATACATGAGGAAGACTTGTAAGTAGTACCGATCGATAGCACTGTCAAAGTTAGTTGCAAATGCACAACGCGTAAATGACAGCCAATGAAACTAATGCTCAGATGCACAGTGATTTTGATCACCGAAATCACTAATTATAGGTGATGCGAGTGGTGATTGGGTCTGACCATGAAAACTTTCACCATGGGATATTCTTTTTTCAGAATCTTCAAATTTATTCCACGTACTTGGTGCGTAGTTTACGTGAGTGTGAGGTTCATGGTGTATAGGTGCTCCAACACATACTCCAACGACGACGCGAACACTACTTGCTCCGTACGTACGTAGCACTACTATAGTCCAGCACACTGCGCGTACGTCGCCATTGTGGAAAGGGCGATCCGGTCGGAGCCCGGCCAGATTTAATAATAACAAACTAATTAGACAGCGTATTTGCCATGATTCGGTCCATGCCTCATCGGAGAGACGGGTAGTATCCCACCAACCCCCATCTACGGGACGGAATATACACTTGGATCCATACGTTGTCGTTACTCAATCTTACGAAAGTCAGGAAGCCTTTGATTACTGGATGTATCCGACGAAAGATGATAGTTCGGGATATCTACAACCGATTTAAATGATGATCCAATGATAAGCTAGTTGTCTAGTCACCTCGTCCTATTTATGCTTGTTGTGGCAGCGTTTACCTTTCTTAACCTTTTTAGCTCAGACTGAGCTTGTACTAGACCACAAAACCTTTAGATACTTTGCTTGATAATAAGACTGCATGCATCGTTCTGATGTAGAAGTTGAAGACGATCCTTCTTTTCTGAAAAGGAAAATTCACGGGACGGGATCTAGAGACCATGCATGCACAGAGCCTTTTCCTCACTGGCCGCCGCACAAAGGCACTCTCTTTGCTTCTGGTGGGGTGGCATATCATACTCAGGTCTCGAGAATTTGACCAGGGAAAGGCAGGCATGCGAACCATATTCCAGGCATATATGGCACGAAAGTAGCGGGAGGGTGGCGTGCAGCCGGGACATGGTGCCATGGTTTTTGACCGGGGTGTCCGTGCGTGTGGCATGGCGTCTGGATCGACCGGGCGGCGCGCGTGAGTGGAGTCTGGTGCGCGCCTGTCGCGTCCGCCCGGTCAACGGACTGACGCGAGCGGAGCTAGCAACTCCACCAAACGGCCGGCGGGCCGGGCCGGGACCCATGCATGCCTAGCTGATGTGTCCATGGATTTCCAGGTAGCTACCGCCTAGGGTTTGGTTCGCCGTTTGGTAAGAAAAAACGACGACGTTCGCTCGCCATACGTGTTACTGACGCAACCAGCGCGTCACCTTGTGATTTTAACAGGATTTTGATGCAAGGAAATACACCTTTTCACAGGGTTATCCACGGAAAAAAAATAAAATCAAGTACTACGTATGGTTGATGTAAAGTTGCACCTCTCGTGCCATGCAAGCAAAGCGTGACGAGCCCACGGGAAAACATCACCGCATGCGACGGTCTAACGTATGCGCACTTAGCTGAAACCCGTGTGCGATATTATCAGAGCTTTTTTACGTGTCCGTGTCTATATATGTGTTGCCATCTGAAGCAGTGGACGCCCGCTCAAGATGATGCAAGGTTCAAGATAAACTCCATTTCTGTGGAAACGATATTATTAGCTTGAAGGCGCGTCAGTTCATTAACGGCCATTTTGTTTTAGTACTACACGGAGACCGTACCAACTGAAACGCATGCTCATCATCCACTACGAAATTAAGAAGCGCCAAGAAGTCCATCACAAAGCCCGGATTAGGGCAAGCTACCTACTGCAAAGAAACGAAAACGACCGTTAGTTTCTCTCTCTAATTAGCAATAGACAGTTTCTCACATTCGATAAGCAAACGACGAAACAGTGATTATGCCAGCTAATAACTGTACATGTCCCGTTAGTTATAAATACGTACGATCGATCATCCATGAGCGTATACGTCCACGTTTACATGGTTGTACGTATAAAATTATAAATAGGCGTACCGACTCTCACCAAACCCAGAAACCATTGACTGCATTGACACGAGGTAGACACGCACGTTTGGTGCTTCTATTTTCTACAGGTTCTCTCTTATTCTACTACCACTACATTTGTTGTCGTCATCGCCAAGCAACGCATCGATTGATGAAGATACAGAATATGGCGTAATTCGTATTTTTCATAGCTACTCTGCAAATGGCTTCGGTATATGTCCGGATGTGGTCCGTGGATATGATGCGGAGGGAGCCATCCAAAGCTATTCATAAATTAATCTGGTTGGGAGGAGAGAGTAGAGGGAGGCCATGCATATGGTGGGACTTGTGGTGTCTGGTTGGAAGTAGAGAGAGAAGAGGAGGACCATGTACTATATGAAGAGAGAGAAAAGAAAGGAGGACCACGCGGAGGCTTTTGGTTGGTCAAGTGGATGTCCGGACTCCGACAAAATTCCCTATGTTTGTCTCGAATTTACCGGAGAACAAACATCCTGACCACTTGACCACTTCACAGATCGATGGGTCCCTATTGGATAATAGGAGCTGACATAAATGGTATAGACACCATAACACAGACATATATCGGAGCTTTGAGAGATGTCCTTACGTAACATTGTTGGTACTAATAGACTGATCGAGCTTGACAGGCCCTTTTACATAACAAAATCAGAAGGAAAAGGGAAGAGAGAAACCCAACCATGGAGCAAAATCATGACTGGACACTTGGGCAGCTTGCTTTAGACGCACGGTACTGATGGGTTGACAGAGTGTTCTGATTCAAAAGGCAAAATGGGTAAAAGGGATAATAATAATAATAATAATAATAATAATAATAATAATCTTAGTTAATTACCAGGATCTTATGCATGTAGCCTAAGGGAAATCTGACCATACAAGCTAGCGTACGTACATCATGTCATGTTTTTCTTTCGGAAATACTAACGCCCACACGTGTGGGCGTTTGCATCTCGCCCACACGCATGGATCAGCGTCGGTTTGAGTTTGCACGAGCTACGTAGGATTTGGCTGGTGTGTGGGCATTCATTCGGTCGCCCTCCGTTTCCACACGTAGAGGTGCTGGTGTGTGGGCGTTTAGCAGTTCGTCCACACGTCAGTTTTCAACACAAGGGGCTGGTGTGTGGGCGTTTATCAGTTCGCCCACACGCCCGTCTCCTCTCCCACACCCAAAGCTATCAGTTGCCATGTGTTTTGCAGGTACATGGCAACTGCCCTAGTATGCTTGTAAGCAGATGTCAACTCTCTCTTTACCCGAACATGTTATGTTGCCATATCTTTTTTGTAGTACTACATGGCAGCTGACTAGTGTTTAGTAGATGGCAACTCCTAAAGATTCACCGCGCCCACACACCCGTCTCCTCTCCCACACCCAAAGCTGTCAGTTGCCATGTGTTTTGCAGGGTACATGGACACTGCCCCTAGAGTGCTTGTAAACAGATGGCAACTCTCTCTTTACCCGAACATGTTATTTTGCCATGTCTTTTTGTAGTGCTACATGGCAACTGCCTAGTGTTAGTAGGTGGCAACTCCTAAAGTTTTCAAATCATGACAACTGTAGTAGACCAGACCACACATGGCAACAGCTGCAGTTGTCCAAAAATGGCATCTGGCACTTGACCTGAGATGGCAACTGCAGTTGAACAACCATGGCAACTGTAGTTGTCCGACATGGCAACTGTAGTTTAGCAACATGGCAACTGCAGTTAAACGAACATGGAAGAGGATCCGGACCATGGCAACTGCGGGGACGCATGGTGACTGTCACGCGGGGCATGCGAGACCATGAGGCAGGAGGCATGACGTACGGGCGTGTGGGTGTTATCTATTTTTCCTACACATAGGCGTGTGGGAGGGACCGCGAAGCAAAAAAAGAGGCGTGTGGGCATTACTTGTTTTGCCCACACGTAGGCGTGTGGGCTGGTTTTCTTAGACACCACACAAAACGTGTGGCCAGACCCCTTAACACCCACATGTGTGGGCATTATCAGCGTCCTTTTCTTTTTACGGGGGTACATCATATCATGTTGATGTCGCAATACAGAAAAGAAATCTAACCTGTCACGAAGCAACTATCTTGATCCATTGTTAATGTCGAACTGATAAATCTGACCATAGCAAACTATATTAGAGCATCTACAGTCGCACACCTCAAACCCGTCTTAAACGTTCGGGCGGACAGCCCGGTCACGAAAATTCGACCAAAATGGGCTCCTCAAACGCACACCTCATATCCAGCCAAAATATGAGGGCGCCTGGACGTGCCCAGGCGCGTCCGTCACGTCAGACTGGCGTCGGGATCCCACGCGAAATCATTCGGAAACCCGGCGGTCCGTCGAACGTCTCCTCGGGTGGGGGTGTCAACGCTGCCTGGCGCCGGTCCAGCTTGCCGCCTGAGGCCAAATCCGGCTATTTAAACCGGCCGGCGTCCCCCAACCCTAGCCCATCCACCTCCTCCCTCTCTGGGCCACCAGCCCGAGCCCATCCACCTCCTCTCTCCCGCTTCGACGCTCTTCCCATGCTCTCCGGCTTCGCCATGGTCCGGAAGAAGATAACCACCTATGCTATGCTCACGCCGGAGCGTCGGTACCACATCGAGCAGGAGATCCGAGCGAGGCGCGCCGCGCTCCCGCGCTCCCCACCCGCGTTGTTGCTGGGCTGCCTCGGGACTTGCTGGAGCCGGAGGAGGATGAGGAGGAGGAGGGAGAGGAGAAGTAGCGGGCTCCAATGGAGGTGGCGGATCCAGAGGACGACAAGGAGGCGGAGCAGCCGGAGCAGGAGGCGGAGTTCGATGTCGCCCAAGCGGATGAGATGGTGGAGCAGCAGGCCATCCTGGAGTCCATCCAGGATGAGGCATATGTGGAGGCCAACCGGCGGTTCATCCGGCAGGAACAGGCAGCGACCGACGCCCTCTTCGACGAGGTCGAAGCGGAGATGAATGCGGCGGCCGCCGCGGAGGAGCCGCAGGAGCCAGAGCTGCGGCTGCCGTCCATGTACCCGGCGCCGGGCACGGAGTAGTGGACATCTCCAACGAGGACTAGGCTAGTTGCTCTACGTAGTACGTAGGATTTTTTTTCTTTGCATGCTTTTGTATGGACTTAAGATTTCTAGTATGAGGTATCCGGATGCAGATGAGCAAATTTGATGCTTGACCGGCCAGTGTCCGCAGACGCGCTCGGACGCGTCCGCAGGCGTTTGAAGGCCCGAGTTTGCCTACTCCAGCTATAGATGCTCTTATATCATATTCATATCATATCAGCATACCATGCAGAAATTCGTTGGGGCATGTATTCAGTAAGTTTTAAGTTTCAATCATTCAAACTTACAATTTTTCATCTGAAGCAATTTTGCTCATTCTTACCAAGTTTTATAGATAAAAAATGAAGATATTTTTTTCGACCGTAGACGCAAAAGCCGTGATTTTATCGATCGCTTGTACTAAGTTTCGAGAGTTGGAACTTAACATTTATTTTCAGAATTTGTCAAAGTCTATTCAAAATGAAACTTATTTGAAAGTCGTCATCACGAGAAACATGAATATAAAAACAAAACTTAATTTGAACTTTTTATTCAAAAGATATGAAAGTTTGGAAATCGAAGGCCAACAGAAAAGGCACATGCGAGGGACACGGTGCCCCCGCACTTGCGTTCCACAAATCCGCTCCCACATTCATGTCGCAATATGGGGGGAAATTCCGAGGACCGGGACATTTTTTGCGAAAAAGATCAGATTTATAATAAAAGTTCACTGAAAGTGCAAAAAATGTCAATCATAATAAAAATTACATTGAGATTCTGAGACCAACGAACGACCACTACTGCTGCCAGAATGAGCCGCTGATGCGCCACTGTCGCTGCTCCCTTACCGGAGCCGGCTTGACCTTGTCGATAACAACTGGGAAGCCTTCGTGCTACTGCCTCCAGAACGAGCCGGCGACACGCCGTTGTCGCTACTCCTTTACCGGAGCCCGCTTGACCTTGTCTATGACAGACGGAAAGTCTTCGTGCTATTGCCGCCAGAACAAGCCACCGGTGCACCGCCGCCGCCGCTCCCTTACCGGAGCCGGCTTGACCCTGTCGGTGGCAGCTGGGAAGTCTTCATGCACATGCCCCTAAGGACCAGAGCCCTAGAGCTGCAGTCGTTGCCATTGAACCCTTGCATAGATTAGAAGCACCTACCAAATCTCGCCACGTGACGAGAAATTCAGACCTCACCGACCTAAGGAGACGGAAGAAATCTATGTCGGAGCTCCGTTGATTACATCAAGATGAATAAACTCGAGGATGATCGATGCTTTGAAGACGAACTCAAAGAAGAAGTGTCGCCATCCACCCGAGCGTCGCACCTGCGAGGACTAAAAACCTGACATAAACTACTAACCGGAGTGGAGGCACGGGAATTTCCCTCTCCGCCATCGGCTGCCGAAGCGGCAAGCACAAGGGAGGCGAATTCACAGGCTTACCGACGAAGCCTAGAGGGGAGAGTTTGTCCTATTCACCTATGGTTATGGGAGTCGTACGCAACGTAACATGTTTGTTCTTGGGCCGAGGACTAGGACATTTTAAAAATTAAGAAGTGAGCCAAGCTCACTGGATTGGGGATTGGATGTACAACCCTTCACCAAGGTTCAAGCTCTCATGGTTGCAATTTTGAGCACTTTTATTTCAAAAACAAACATCGTCGTACGAACCTCCCCTACCGTTTTCTTTATATATTTTAAACAACTTTTGATTAATATAACCATTTTTTTGCGGGGATAACCAATTTTGAATTGTCTTAGATAGCCAAGAGAAAAAGGTAAACATAGTAAGCATGGGTGAAATAGTCTCAAGCAGTGGCGTATCTAGGGGGTGGACAGGGTGGTCCATGGACCACCCTGGAATTTCCCCATAATCTATATAGCATAGAGAAAAATATATTTTTATAATAAATAAATATATTTATGTGAATATTTTGCATTGGTGGACCACCCTGGCATGTTGGGCTAGCTACGCCACTGGTCTCAAGCCATGATAAAATGAAATTGCAATACGGCCAAAAGGTAGACGGAGATAGAAAAGATCGGGCACTATAGTTTTAGCGTGTAGATAATTGTCTCTCTAGATTGAGCGGTGTACAATGTCTCGCTAATAACACGCTATAACATATTTTCACGGACGGCGTTATTTTGTATAACGCGCTATTTTTTTACCTGCCAGGTCATCGTTTCAGAATCGTTCTGGGCAGCGACCGAACTGAGCGAATCTTGACACAAATTTTAACCAAGTCTCAATCAAGCGATGTACTAACTTATAAGAAGAAGAAAGAAAAAAAGAAAAAGAAAAATTTGCACGAATCTCCGCGTGAGCAACACCGTTGTGCAAATTACCAACCCTCGTCCAATGAAATTTCAGTCCTCTGCCGTAAACTTCCTGTAAAGGAAGAGAACGACCTCTGATATCCCCCATTAATTCCATGAACTTTGAATTCCGTGTACTACGACGATGTAGAAAGTGCGCTCTGTCGGAGAAGTCGGGAGAAAACGTGTGTACTCTCCAGTGTCCAGTCGTCGTCTTCATTCTTAATTTACCCCCGCAGGAGAGTGAGAGAGACACGCCTAATCATGTCGTTCGGAGCTCCCAGCAGCTATCTGCTTTACCTTGCCCGGCCCGGCCGTCTTTACCAGTCATCGATTTTACACGGCCGCGTGGCTCTGATCTTGTGTACAGCGCAAATGCCACCAACCGCGCGCGCCATGGCCTCCATGGCGCCTTCCTGCTTCTATTTAAACCCGGCGGAACGCTCGTAGAAATCACAACGCCGACTGCCAACTGCCAACTTTCAACGTCACTTCACACTAGCTAGCTCGGTCAGCTCGGTTGGCAATGGCGATGGTGGAGGTGCTCTCGTCGGAGCTGGTCGTCCCGGCCGAGCAGACGCCGGGGGGCAGCATCTGGCTCTCCAACCTCGACCTCGCCGGGAGGAGAGGCTACACCCCCACGGTCTACTTCTTCCGCCCCAACGGCGACCCGGGCTTCTTCTCCGCCGACGCCATGAGGGACAGCCTCGCAAGGGCGCTCGTCGCCTTCTACCCGCTCGCCGGCCGCCTGGGCCTCGACGCCACCGGCCGCGTCCAGGTGGACTGCACCGCCGAGGGCGTGGTCTTCGTCACGGCCCGCTCCGAGCACTACGCGCTCGAGGAGCTGATGAACGAGTTCGTGCCGTGCGGCGAGATGCGGGACCTGCTCGTGCCGCCCACGCCGGCGCCCAACCCGCCCTGCGCCCTGCTCTTCGTGCAGATCACGCGCCTCCGCTGCGGCGGCCTGGTGCTCGGCCAGGCCATGCACCACTCCATCGTCGACGCGCGCGGCGCCGCGCACTTCTTCGAGACGTGGGCGAGCATCTCCCGCGGCGCAGGCGCGCCCACCGTGCCGCCATGCTTCGACCACACGCTGCTCGCCGCGCGCCCGCCGCAGTCGCGCGCGGTGCTGTACGACCACCCGGAGTACAAGCCGGAGCCGGAGCCGGTGGACCCCGTGTCGGCCTCCACGTACGCGAGCGCCATCGTCACGATGACCAAGGGCCAGGTGGGCGCGCTCAAGGCGCGGTGCCTCGGCGCGTCCACGTTCCGCGCCGTGGTGGCCCTGGTGTGGCAGTGCGTGTGCCGCGCCCGCGCGCTCCCGCCGACGGCCGAGACGCGGCTCTACTCCATGGTGGACATGCGCGCGCGCCTGGACCCGCAGCTCCCGGCTGGGTACTTCGGCAACGCGGTGATCCGCACGTCCGTGTCGGCCACGGTGGAGGAGGTGGTGTCGAGCCCGCTGGTCCACGCCGCGAGGCTGGCGCGCGCGGCGACGAGCCAGGGCGGCGATCACGCGAGGTCGCTGGTGGACTACCTGGAGGGCGTGGACACGATGAACCTGCCGCGCAGCGGCATCTCGCGCGCGCACCTCCGCGCCATCAGCTGGATGGGCATGACGCTCTCCGACGCCGACTTCGGGTGGGGCGCGCCGGCGTTCATGGGGCCGGCGCTCATGTACTACAGCGGCTTCGTGTACGTGATGAACGCGCCCGGCAAGGACGGCGCCCTCGCGCTGGTGCTGTCGCTGGAGCCCGAGAGCATGCCGGCGTTCAGGAAGGTGTTCGCCGACGAGCTGGCCCGCCTCGAGCTGTAGCATATATACGCATGCCGTAAATTAAGGACGTACTCCTACACACACTGCTGGCCTGTTGCCATGCATGCGTATACCCTGCATGCATGTACGTTCGCGTCGTGATTAATTTGCTCTTCGTTAATTACTACTCTATACTACATGTGTATGTGAATATGAACGTGTGGATGCTGCCATCTTACGACTTTACGAGAGCAAGTGTAATAAGACTGGAGAAATATTGGAGTTGGGCATGTGTAATCTCGGTCTCAGTCTCTCTAGCTAGCTAGCTAAGCCGAGTGTCTCGTGTTGATTGCTGCGTCTAAGCCGCCGCACCCCGCACCTTTTACACGTCGCTCTACTTTGAGATCTGGACGTTGCCGTGCGACGTTTGGGCAGGCATCATGGTACCCGGTGTGGCATCATGCGTATGTGTGCTTTAGCTGCTTGCCTGTGGGCCATCATGCATGCATGCACCGGCCAGCTCAGGATAAAAACAGAGGGGGTTGGCAACGGAGTGGGGTGGAGTGGGTGTCCTCCTCACCAAATCGATGGTCGTGGAAAATGAAGATCGCCGCATGAAAAGCCTAGGCAACCTGCGATATCCGCGGCGGCTGGCAAACGTCGGCATCATCATGATATACGTACTGTGCCCTCCGACAGAAGCTACTTGTCGACACTGTTTAACGAAAATAATGTTTCATTCTCTCATGTTATTCTGTGTCCTTTTCTAAAAAAAGGTTATTCATCTGTCCTTTTCTAAAAAAGGTTATTCATGTGTGTATATGCTGGTCCCATAAATTGCCTATCCTGTGGAGGCTCGAGGACATGACTTTTTTTACGATGGTGTTTACCTGGTTGGAGAATACAACAAGGAGATTTTCTGTCAGTACAAATGGCGATGTACTTCTTCGGAAAGGACCTGTATCATCCTAAGATGTCTTCTAAATTCTCGGTAAAACATCGTTTTCTTCTTCTTTCGGACTGTTTACTGCATGCGTCATGTTATTGAAAGAAAACTTGTCGAAGCTCTTGTATATCCGAGAGAACGGGACTCACAGGGTATTATCAATTGTTAAGCAGCCGTTTTTTCAGGAGAACAAGTTCATCATCTGAAGCCAAGAGTTATTCTACCATGGCCAAATTCATCCCATGGTTGGGCAACATAGAATGTCGATATGGACTTTCCTCGGAAGTGAATGGTTTTGCGGGTGGTTATTGCGATTAGTTATAGGCGAGCAAACTTTCCGCATTTGGCATGACAACATGAGCTTGTTTTTTTTTCAAAAATTCATCAAATAGTTGCATGTTGCATCGTACACCACTTGTTGGTTGTACTGTACACCTGTTCCCGACGTACATATGAATTTATGTTCGATCTTTTAATCTTTTGTTTAGTTTATGAGTAAGATTCCTACCGTGTTCCATGTAAGCCGTCTGAAAAAAATCATCTCTGGGTAGGTTGATTTTCTGGGCCATTAGATTAATATCAAATGGTCATCCTTATTTTTACTTCCTCTTCCAACCGTTCCTCCTCACACAAAATTGACTTATTTAAATTATAAATTCAGTCAACTTACATATAGCCAATCCTTATTTTCTGGCCTGCGTGTGTGCGTGCGTACGTACGTCCGTACCTATATATAAGTTATATATGTAACTTACGCGCGTGCACCTACCATCCTAGTCTCGTCAATGGCGTCGTATGTGTTGCTTGCGCACACGTATGCATGTAGCCATATCAAACCCATTTTGTGTACAAAGCCAATCATCTTTTATATTATATAATAACAACCAAAGAAAGCACACGGTTTACGCAAGGTTTGGTATGCCTATTTCTTTTTCTGGCTATTTTTATGTCTTGTAGCGTCTTCTGACAGTGTACGGCGGACCAGAACCTTTTAAATTACGTTGAATGAATCTTTTTCAGGAAAATTAAGTACCTACTAATCTAACTACCGAAGCACAGGAAAAATAAAAATACTAATTCTACTGTAATCCACTCCTTTTGGAATGTAAACTTAATTAGCTAGATAATGCTAGGATAACTGGGTCGAGCTATAAAGAAAACCTACAAAGGGGCAGGTGGATATATAGGGTAGGCAGAGATCCAAACAAGGTGGTTGAGGTGAAAGAGAGGGACAGTTTTGTACTACTAGCCTGCTTCGACGTCGTCTTGAAGAACTTCTTGTCCCATTGTACCTTATATGTTAACACCTCCTTATGTGCCAATCACTACTGCAGTAACAAACTTCTACCAACCCCCGTTCCTTTGTTTGTCGGAATCAAATCTTTGACTTAAGTGAATCCTTGACTGCATCCATGCATGATTGGCTGCACTAGCTTAGCTAGTCTTCTACTTCACTCCCAAGAAAGGTCCATCATAATTTTGACGATAAAAAATGGTTGGAATATTTTTATAAGCATATGGAGGCGTGGACATGAAAGTTAAATTTGTATGAACTAAAATAAAAAAATGTATGAACTAAAAGAAAATTTGCATTAACTACATATTTTTAGTAATGGAAGTCTTCCAAGCTAAACAACATACAGAGTGAAGATATTTGAATTATATCTTGCTAGGAGGACGACCTGAGTTATTTTATAATAAATGATGAAAATTTAGCTTTGTTTGTTTGTTTTAGAAATTGTGGAGACATGGCCATATAGACATCGATTAGATAGGACACACCATTTTTATGTGTCTGATACCTCGGTTGAAACATCTTCTTTGCAAAAGATCTATTTCTATCAGGTTTTTTTTTTGAGAAATTCTATTTCTATCGGGTGCAGCCATGGAAGTGAGATACACAAAAGAAAACAATACACTAAGTTTTTTTTGAAAAGTAACAATACACTAAGTTTACAAAGGAGGGAGGACATTAGAAGTTTTGGTAACCGACCTTTTAATACCCTTTTTGTTTGTGCCACGGGTTATCAACATGCACATGTGGTGAAAACGTAGCCAGTCAGATGACACGATGTCCCAAGTTTGAATCTGAATGAGACTCTTTAGCTCTGTTATCGGTGACCGCTTTTCATTGGCAAAGATCTGACCTGGACATGGTAGACTTATCTATGTCATCATGGTCTCGGGAATCAAGTGATAGGTCTTGTGTTCCATATGTCAGATCCAGATTCTGAATCTAGGACAGATTAGGACTGACTGGCACATATGCCCGTGCGTTGCAACGGGAGAACAAATATTGCATGCCTTTAACTCAATAACCATATCTCAAGACTTCCACAGGTGATGTCATATATTTCAACACGGCGCCACACCCCTGCCGCCTCTTATACTTCTTCCGCCCTTGTTGATAGTTGACGCATTGTCCACTTGATCATAACACGTCCGAAAGTTGTCAATCCTGAGGCGGTCAGCTCGGCCACTGCACGACACACCTGTCATTGAAGTGTACCAATGCAAGGGGATGTTTAAAGCTTTTAAAACTATAATCTCATCAAGTTGGCGTAAGGGACGCCCTGCGCAATCTACTCCTCGCACCTGGTCCATGGATCGTCTCTCATAAGGATTGACAACAATCAGTAGCGGGAAAACACTACCAAACACTTCCATAATTTTTTGGGATATATAAGACATGCACCTTCTATGAAGACAATTTATTTTGTATATACCTAAAGACAATTGTCTTGTTTTCTTCTTGCATGTATAATTCTTTGTCGTATACTTCACAGGCCATCTAGGTATATATGCTTCCCGCGTGTGTGCTAACCTGTGTACATAATGTTAGTCCAAGTAATGTGCAATTCTATTTGGACTATGGATGGTGTTCATTTCTTTTCTAGGTTTATGTCGTAGTAGTTATTACCATGCTTCCCGCGAGTATGCTAACACGTGTAAATATGTTAGTCCAAAAATGTCGTATCCAATTTGGACTATGGATGGTGTTCGTTTCCTTTCCGGCTTTTATGTCGGGTAGAGTAGTTAGTACCACTCTACCAGTGTGTGAAAGACACAAACAAACACCAAATCCTCTTCATGTTTTTTTCTTGAGACTTTCAAGCATGGTGTTGAGTTATTTTCAAAGTCACCACTCACGTTTTTCTATCTTGAGCCTTTCAACCTGGCACGTGCATGGCGAGTTTGAATTATTCACATCCTCTTCTCTTAGTCCCTCCAGCTATTTTTAAATTATTCACGTCCTCATGAACCGTTTAATAGCCCACATAATAGCAGCCCATATTATATATAGAAAGTTAATTATCCTCTCTTTCCAGCAGCCCATATTTATCGTCTCTTCCCTTCCTTGTTTTCCCTTAGCTTAGCCACCTCTTTCCTTTCTTAGCCTCTACATATATATTTCCTTCCTTATCCTCTCTTCGTTCCACGATCTCTTCTCTGTCATAATCCTCGAGACCTCTTCCTGATACCGAGGGAACTGAGAGACGTATATAAGTTGGGTATATTGTATGTAAGGGAGCGAGGTGGGATAATTTAACAACGCAATCAACTTTGATTCCTACACACAACAGGTGCTAGTTCAGTTGGGCACAACATTGTTTACTTACCTGGAGGTTGTGAGTTTGATACCTTCATCAGCTTATATTTTTTCTGATACGTGGGCCAGAATTGTTGGGCCATGGACGAACTGGGCAGATGTCCAATTTGGCCCAGGAGATATGAGTACGATAGCCAAGTCACGTACGGAGAAAAACTAACTGAAATGAAAAAAGTACTGCGGGTTCAATTGTTAACAACTTCAGGGATTTTTTTGTAAAAACGCCACGACGGTGAACCCGACAAAGTCAATCCGTGCTTTATTATTATAGGGAAAGATATATCCATGGCGCTATCCCTAGTATAGCATCATGTGGAGCCCCTGCGCACGTCCTGCCCTCCCGCGTGCCCCTATTGGGCTGGCCCACGAACGAGCTGGGATGCCCTCCTTTTTCATTTCTTCTTTTGCTTTTTATTTTTTTCTGTTTTTATTTTTCTTCCTTAAAATAATTTGTGATTTCAAAAAAATGATTTCGGGAAAACATTCCTGAACTCATAAAATGTTCACGGATTAACAAAACTGTTCATGATTTTAAAAAAATGTCCGTGTATTGAACAAATGTTCATAAATTTGAACAATTTTTTTTTACAAATTCAGTAAATATTCATGATTTTTTGCAAAATTTTCAGAAAGAAAATTATCGTGAATTACAAAAAATGTTTACAGATTCAAAAGGTTCATGCGTTTCAAGAAAATATTCGTCAAACCAAAATGTTCATGCATTTCAAAAAATATTCGTTAAACAAAAATGTTCACGAGTTTCCAAAAAATGTTAACGAATTCAAAAAATGTTCGCAGTGTTTTTAAATGAACATGTTTTGAATTCTGGTGAACAAAATTTAAATTTGTTTGAAGTTTTTTGAATTGCTATGAATTTTGACGAACAAAACATAAATTCAATGAGCATTATTTTGAATTTAATGAAGAGAATAGTAACCTGTGAATATTTTTTGAATTCCATGAACATTTTTGGAAAATCATTTTTTGAATTCCACAAACATTTTTGGAAATTTTGTGAACATCTTTTTAATTTGATGAGCATTTTCTGATTTCGATGAACAAAATTTTGAATTTGATGAACACCATCTGAATTCGGAAAATGTTCACCAATTTGAAAATAAAATCAAATTAAAAAATCTCCAATTTGAACACACTATTACCAGATTGCAGAAAATGTTTTTTGAATTTGAAAAGAAAAAAAGAAAAAGGAAACAAAAATTATAAAGACAAAGGAAAAAACTAAAAAGAGAAAAGAGAAAAGGAAGAACAAGCAAACCGGTCCGGGAGGTTCGGGAACCTTCCCAAAACAGGAAATGGCTAGCTGGGGTGGCCCAAAATATGCAGCGCGAGGAGGGGGTGCACGCGCGGTCGCTAGGCTGCGACCCCGGTGCAAAATAGGGTCCGCCCTCCATAGAGCCGCAACCTTGCGAGGGGGTCGTACAGAGACTTGTGTCTTTTTAGCTGCAAGCCCATCAGGCCCGTATTGCCCAAAATAGTCGCCAGAGCAGCAACCCAACATGGATAGCGCTCACTAAGAAGGATTCGAAGCTAATCGGACGACTGAAAGCGTCCAAATTGATGATCCGACGCCAACACAAATTACTGGCTTGAGAGGGCTGGAAAGTTGCACAGTTATACTAATTCTTTAAATTTAGACGTGGAATAGTTGAACATGATCCTCGCGTGGTGAGTAGATAAAAGAAGGAGAAAACTTAGTTGACATGGATGATTCCCCCGCCCCCCTAAAAAGGAACCACGAACGTGGTAGATTATAGTTAGCCATTCAGTTCGAGTATGCACCCGGCCTGAGAAAATTACAAAACCAAAGGATAACAAGCTAAAGACTTCTCTTCGCACGCCACACCCGATTTCCATCCCTATGCTGACATGTCAACCCGTAACTTTATCTATGTATAAACTATTCCATAGTTGTAGCATCTCTCCCGTTTGAGTCATACGACTATTGCATAAAGCTAGTCACAAGCGGACGTGGAGTATCTCCACTCGAGCTCAAATGCTCTCGAGTGAACAATTAAATCAAAGAAAATAGTAAAAAAAATTGAAAAAAATCCCCAAAAATTATGGTAACCTTTGATAAATGTTTTACGTGCTTGCAATTTTTTTTTACCATAAATGAACATTCCTGTAAGTTGTGACAAAAAAAACAAAATTGATCTCCAAAAGTGCTATTTTTGAAAGCATTTTGGAGTATTGATTTTTTCTTTTTTGTTCCGAATTCCACAAAACTCATTGTCGTGATGAAAATTTTCAAGCATAGAAAACATTTGTCAAAGGTTACGTAAAAAAATCAGAATTTCTGATTTTTTTTTCCCATTTTGTTTTGATTTTACTGTTCACCTGAGCTCATTTTAGCTCGGGAGCAGAAGGACACTTTCAGTCATAAGCTAGCTAATTAGCTAGCTGTATATGAGTTAGTGATCATCCATTCGTTTTTCAAGGAGTCGTCCTTGCTTTTAAATGTAGTCTCAAAGAAAAAAGAGGAATATTTTTTATGAAAATAAAAAAGGGTTGTAGCTAGCTATATGTTGGGGAACGTAGCAATAATTCAAAATTTTCCTACGTGTCACCAAGATCAATCTAGGAGATGCTAGCAACGAGAGAGAGGTAGTGCATCTTCATACCCTTGAAGATCGCTAAGCGGAAGCGTTACAAGAACGCGATTGATGGAGTCGTACTCGCGGCGATTCAAATCGCAGAAGATCCGATCTAGCGCCGAACGGACAGCGCCTCCGCGTTCAACACACGTACAGCCCGGGACGTCTCCTCCTTCTTGATCCAGCAAGGGGAGAGGAGAAGTTGAGGGAGAACTCCAGCAGCACGACGGCATGGTGGCAATGGAGCTCGTGGTTCTCCGGCAGGGCTTCGCCAAGCACTACGGAGGAGGAGGAGATGTATGAGGAGGAAGGGGCTGTGCCAAAGGAAGGGTGTGGCTACCCTCCCACCCCCTCACTATATATAGGGGGGAGGGGAGAGGGGGCCGGCCCCTCTAGATGGATCTAGAGGAGGAGGCGGCGGCCAGGGGAAACCCTAGATGGGTTTGGACGCCCCCACCCCCTAGGAAACTTGCCCCCAAAGCCGGGAGGGGCGGCTGCCCTAGGGGTGGCGCCCCCACCTCTCCTGGTTACGTGAGAGGGGCTAGGAGGGGCGCACAGCCCCTTAGTGGGCTGGTTTGCCCCTTCCCCTTGGCCCATAAGGCCCCCCAACGCTTGCCGGGGCCTCCGAAACCCCTTTCGGACATGCTGGCCATAGCCTGGTACCCCCGGAACAATTCCGGACTCCAATACCCTTCGTCCAATATACCGATCTTCACCTCCGGACCATTCCGGAGCTCCTCGTCATGTCCGGGATCTCATCCGGGACTCCGAACAACCTTCGATAACCACATACTATTTCCCATAACAACTCTAGCGTCACCGAACCTTAAGTGTGTAGACTCTACGGGTTCGGGAACCATGCAGACATGACCGAGACACCTCTCCGGCCAATAACCAATAGCGGGATCTGGATACCCATATTGGCTCCCACATGTTCCACGATGATCTCATCGGATGAACCACGATGTCGGGGATTCAATCAATCCCGTATACAATTCCCTTTGTCTATGGGTATGTTACTTGCCCGAGATTCGATCGTCGGTATCCCAATACCTCGTTCAATCTCGTTACCGGCAAGTCTCTTTACTCGTTCCGTAACGCATGATCCCATGGCTAACTCATTAGTCACATTGAGCTCATTATGATGATGCATTACCGAGTGGGCCCAGAAATACCTCTCCGTCATACGGAGTGACAAATCCCAGTCTCGATTCGTGCCAACCCAACAGACACTTTCGGAGATACCTGTAGTGTACCTTTATAGCCACCCAGTTACGTTGTGACGTTTGGTACACCCAAAGCATTCCTACGGTATCCGGGAGTTGCACAATCTCATGGTCTAAGGAAATGATACTTGACATTAGAAAAGCTCTTAGCAAACGAACTACACGATCTTGTGCTATGCTTAGGATTGGGTCTTGTCCATCACATCATTCTCCTAGTGATGTGATCCCGTTATCAATGACATCCAATGTCCATGGTCAGGAAACCATAACCATCTATTGATCAACGAGCTAGTCAACTAGAGGCTTACTAGGGACATGTTGTGGTCTATGTATTCACACATGTATTACGGTTTCCAGTTAATACAATTATAGCATGAACAATGGACAATTATCATGAACAAGGAAATATAATAATAACCATTTTATTATTGCCTCTAGGGCATATTTCCAACACTATATATGGCAAAAACAGTAATTTTGACCAAGGACATGTTTTGTCGCTAGTTGCACACAAGGCAGCTCAGAAAGATCGACTTTCATGGCAAAAATGCTCAAAAGCGATCCGACAATCCACCTTACTTAACACCACTGGCCACTTTTGACGCCGGGGTCATGGTCGCCACCTCGCTACACAATAGCTCCAAGAGTTTGTCTATTCCTTAGTCGACTAAAATTGTCTTACATCTCAGTCGATGTGTTTTATACAAGCAATGGTTTTTCATCATTCATGATATCTACCAAACAAAGGGTGTCGGTGTGTTTGCATTGGTGGGATACAATTTTTGTTAGGTTGGCAGAGGCAGAAGGTTTGAACAAGAAAATCTCTAGGAGGGCCATGTATGACCATGTTGTTCACAAAAGCCTTGCGCTCTCAGAACTATAAAGTACCCCCCCCCCCCACCTAAGAAACATTTCAGGAAGTTCATGGTTGTGTATTAGACATGCATGCATGGGCCATCCTATGGAAAGAAATAAACTAGAAATAAGACAATATAAAACAAAATTCTAACATCGGTAAAACAATCCAAGATGGATAAATATATCAATTTAATACTCGTGTCATATATTTAGTAATAAAATTTACAACTTACACTTATTCATTTGTGCAAGCCCTTGCCACAAAATTGGACAAGAGCAAAAGAAAACATCCATTAGCAATATGATGTATTTAAAAAATAATAATCCGGATAAAAAGACATGCAACTCCATGTGTAAAATAAAGTGTAGCCATGAAAAAAAGAACAAGTATTTCCTTTGATTCTTATAGCCTTAGGATCTTCAACATAAAGAAGAGAGGATGTAAAAAGGAAAGAGGATTCGCCATGCTACCATAGCAACAAACACTTTTGATTCAGAGGAGATTGACCAGATCGCCTTCTTGAGGCTCTCTAGGCTTATCGGACTGCAAGAGCACAATGAGGAATTGTCCGTACTAGATCGACTCAACAATACCAAATCTACCATGAGACTCTCTTCTCTTCATGGTTGTCTGTAAAAAAAAGAGTCTCTTTAGTCCCGAACCCTATGGATATGACTTTTTGGCTCAACACCCTACTCTCGACGTTTGCTCGGGGCGGGATGCTATGAAATAGTTGGAAGCAGATGCAACATTAAAGAAAATCAACCAAGTAGCCTTAAGTCGTGCCACTATGTCCTAACAGTAAGGGATTTTCCAAACAAGAACATATACCACCCATCAGTTTTACTATAAAAATATAAAACAAATAATTGAAGATGACAAGTTGCATATTTTTTATATGACCATTTGCACACAGAGATAAAAGTGCAACTCTGTTGTATAAAAAAGTGCAAACATGAAAAAAAGGAACAAGATTAAATACGAAAATACATTACCAATCAATCTTACAATTTTTTTTAGAAAGGGACACTATAATTAAATTAAAGCAGAGAAGTTTTATATTTTAGATATGGTCAGTTGCACATGAAATATATGTGCAACTCCCATGTATAAAAAGTGCTACCCTGGAGAAAAAACAAGAGAAAATAAGAGGATGCAATTTCAAACACTATTATTCAATATATCAAAATAACATGAAAGTTGTAGATTTTAGATATGATCAGTTGCTTGAAACGAAATGTACAACTCCAGTGCAATAAAAAGTGCAACCATGAAACAAAATAGAATAAGGAAGACATGACACAAAATGCTCCAGATAAAAAAACTTAACCGGTAGTTACTCCAGCAACACCAACATATATTTCTTTGGGAAAAGCAGGAACTTGATTTTATTGATAAGTGCAACTAGCGAACAATTAGGGAGCAAAAATACATAGAGCATGTAAAAAATTGGTTGCGCTTTTACAGATAAAAAGTGTAGCTTGAGTTCATTGAAAAGTGTAACTAGTGCATAATCAGAAGAAGAAAACTACATATAGCTAGTAAAAAACTAGTTTGTGCTTTAAAGAAATGGGTGGTTGCACTTTATTTTGAAGTGCAACTTGAGTTCACAACTAGCGCATAATCGGGTGCAAACATACATATACAATGTAACAAGGACCCGGTCACACTTTACAGAAGTGAGTATTTCCACATTTTTTTAAAGGTGCAACTTGAATTCAAAAGTGCCACTTGCGCATAATATGGTAGCAAAAAATACATATAACATGTAAAAAAACATTGTCTGCGCTTTTCAAAAGTGGGTAATTGAACATTTTCGGAAGTGCAAATTGACTACATTTAAAAGTGCAACTGGAATATAATTAGCGGAAAAGAGACAAAAATAGCATGTAAAAAAATGAGTTGCGCTTTTCAAAAAACGCTTTAAAAATCATGCATTACTCAATCACACTTGTTTGAATAATATGAAAGGGATAAGTAAATGTAAAAGAGATAGACATGTTACACATTTTGGATGGAGTACGTTTCACAAAAGAATATGCAAGGCAAAAATCCATTGATTATGGGTGATTCATACTTAAAATGTGTAAAATAATAATTTAAAATGATATAAACTGACAAATTGCACATTTAAATGTGGCTAGTTGCACAAAACAATTATGTTGAACTTCATTATATCGTAAAATGCAACTTTGAAAGACATAATAATATCAAATAAAACGCATGCATTTTGGATCAGTCATATTTGAAAATATTAAAATAATGAATAGAAAAAAACTTGAAAATTTAAGTTATAATTAGTTCCTCAAAACATTTATGCATGTCTTCAGTCTATCAAAAGTTGAACCGTTAATGTAATGATAGTATTATTATATGATTTAAAATATTCAAAAACATTTTACTTAGTGTAGCTTTACATTTGCTGAACACACAATACAAAAATATCCAATTTTGGTATATTGATATGTGAAATTTAACACACACAAAAAGAGGGACGGGTCCAAAACAAACAAACAAAAGCAAGAAGACATTGATATGAGCAGGCCGTGACACCACCTGGAGCAATCCTAGAGTTTTGTTTTGTGCACGATTCTTGGGGTGCGGCTACGTCTGGCTTTATGCCATACAGTAGCTCGGCTCGCTTACAAGAAGCCGGTAGTAGGCCGCCCAGTAGACATTCTGGTTTTTGTTTTCTTCTTTGCTTTTGTTTGTATTTAAAAATACTAATTACCTATATTTCCAAAATTCGTATGGTTATTTTTTCTAAAGTACTCATCAGACATTTAAAAAATGTTCATACAGTGTAAAAAAATGTTCGCTCATCATTAATGGAATTTTGGTACCATTAAAAATGTTTATAATAAAAAATGTTCATGCATTTAAAACAATGTATGTAATATTTTTGGAAAATGTTATACAATTGTAAACAAATTTGTGTAGTGCACAAAATTGTTTCGTGCCATTCAAAAAATAATATATGTTACATTTACAAAAAAGTGTACACGTTTCAAAAATATGCTTGTGAAATTTTTAAAGGATGTTTATACAATGTAAAAGAATTTATGCATAATTCAAATAAAATTTTATGTATCATTCAAAAATGTATTATTCATGTATTTGAAAAATGTTTAACATGTATTCATTTTTTTCAAAAATATATATTTTAATTTTAAAAATGTGTATTAATATGTTTTAGTTGTATAAAAGTTTACAATGTATATGAAAAAATTAGACACCAAAACATATATTACAAAAAAAAATGTCAATCATCTATTTGAAATATTTCCTAAAAAATATTTCTGATGTATACGATAACTGTACAATGGTATGAAAAAAATTAGAAATGTGTTGAAAATTCAGAAAACAAATATAAAAAGAAAAAACCCAAAGGAAATTGAAGAAAGAAACAAAGAAAAATGTAGAAACCCAAAGAAAAAAGAAAGGTAAAAAGAAAAACCAAAGCAAACAAGAGAAAACTGATGGCCATGTCATACCAAGGCCATCTCAATCTAAGTGCTCACACAAACTTGGTGGTATCGAGGACGCCAAGGCCTCCATTCTCAAAAGGCCGACAGATGGTGTTCCAGTTTACTTTGCATTTAGCCTCGATTGTCTTGTCCGAACCGGGCCAAAAGAAGGCACGCTAAGCTTGCTTGCATGTTGGAAGGCTCTCGAAGGGACGATGAGGGATGTGATAAAATAAACCGCTTGTGAGCTCAGCCCCGACTACATTGACAAATGCTTTTCGAATTTTAAAAGGGTGAGGGTGAAATGACAATGGTTTGGCATTGGTTTAAAAGGATTAGAGATTTAAAAGATCTTAGACAATTCAAAGTAAAAAAGGCAGCAGTATGTTAGTTCCTATGCCTATCCAAATTTTATGCTTTTAGATGTTACTCCATTTGTTTTTTTTCTTATTATTTCGGATGTTACTTTGGCTTCTTTTTGTAGGGAACATCATGGTATAATTGAATAAGGTGGTCGAGTCTAGACTATACAAATAATTGAATACACCACTATACACCTTCCCGAACTCCGGCATGCTCTCTGGCTCCAGCAACAGCATGAGGGTGATGACACCTTACTTGCCCGGCACGATCTTCATGTAATTACGCGGTCGATGGTTTAGAGCCGGTATGATCGATCGGCAAGCTTGACGACAAGACTAATTTTCATTCATTCTAGACTTTTTAGAATTTTTATTGTAAAATATGATGTTTTGTGTCACCATTTTCTTAAAGGTTTGCAAAGTTTACTCTAACAATATAACCATAGCAAATACTAGCCTCCCGTACCCCTTCGCCTCACAACGCTCGGGCTCTCGGGTGATTATAGTTCCCTACATCCCTATGGAGCCACCGCTGGTCTACCTCATATTTTGTGGCCTTAGGGCATTGGAGGCATGGTGGACCCCTGTCCTTGCCGGCGCGAGGGATCCTACCTCGTATTTAGGTGTTTTCTTAAGTTTAGTTAGGATTTGTGTCCTGCCTAGGAAGGCGGAGCGGTAGCGGCTCTCTCAAAATGGAATAAGGCTCTCCTCGCCTAGTCTCTGCCCCGGCGGTGTATCTAGCATCGTTGGAGGGCGCGCGGAGGCGGATCTCATGGGATTCAGCCAGTATATTCGGTGGATCCACATGGATCTAGTCTTCGTTCGCCTGCGTTCGTGTGCCTTCCTTCTGATCTACGCTTCTCTTCATTGGGAAAAGTTGTTGTTCTGGTGCGTCGGTCTTGTGCAGCCTTAGCACGACAACTTTCTAGCTATCTACTACAATAAGGTTTTCCCACGCTGACGGCGGTGCGCCTTTGGCTCACTCTAGTGCTTGTAGTCCTTGCTAGATGGTATGTGGACCTGGATTGCTAGACGGTCTATGGACTTGGATGTATTTTTTGTTACTTCTTGTGTTCTTTATACTGCCATGACAGTTAATGAATAGTTTAAAAGTTTTTTTTTCCAAAAAACACAAACGAGTTCTACGAATTTCATAAAAATAGACACTATAAAGTGTTGCCCGGGCACATTCCCCTAGTTGAATAAGTGAAAAATAGGGACCGACTATATACTTCAGTCACCTGAAGTATAAAATTTGGCCCTATTTTAGGACTTTTAAAGATTGAGACAGGGGGATTTCTTGTCTCCTCTGTTATTTGATCTAGCTGTTGTTGCCTTAGCTGTGATTATGGAAAAGGCTAAAAATGAAGGAATTGTAAAGAGAGTGCTCAGCACCCAGAATAACATGGGAGTGAACATGCTACAATATGCTGATAACACTATCTTTTTGTTAAAGGATGACATTGAGAGTGCAAAAAACTTGAAATTCATTTTGTATGCCTTTGAACAAATGTCTGGGCTAACTATAAATTGTCATAAAAGGGAGCTATTCCTTTTTGAAGAAGCCAACAATAAAAGAGGAGAATATATAGAATTCTTTACGTGTGGCATGGGAGTTCTTCCCATGAAATATTTAGGTACGCCTATGTCAGATAGTAGGATTAGAAACATGCACTGGTCTGGTCTGATTGAAAAAAGATGAAAAAAGATGTGGGTGCTAGCAATGGAAACTCCTAGGCTCTATTGCTGGGAAGATAACACTGGTACAAGCTTGTTTGTCTAATATACCCCGTTTATGATGTTCTTTTATCCCATACCTTATGGGGTCCTTAAGAAAGCATATTTTTATAGAGCTAGGCTGGTATGGCAGGAGGATGAAGATATACCACTTGGTAAAGTAGAAGACATGTTGTAGACCTAAAGACCTTGGGGGATTGGGTATCTTAAATTTAAAAATCATGAATATGGCTTTTCTTGTAAAGTAGTTTTGAAAATTAGAAAATGAGGAAGGATTATGGCAATCAGTTCTGTGGAGCAAATATGTAACTAATGGCTGCCTTTCTAGAACTAAACACAAAAATGGAGATTCCCAATTTTGGGTTAGTTTGCTTAAAGTCAAGGATTTATTTTACAAATTCTGTAAAAAAATCATGGGGGATGGTAGGAACACAAGATTCTGGGTAGATGATAAGCCACTTAAGTAGGCATACCCTAGATTATAATGCTTACCTTTGATCACAATATCACTGTGGCTGAAGCCCTAGAAAAAGGATGGCTTGGCTTGAAGTTCAGAAGAACTTTGCATGACGAAACACTTGATCTCTGGAGGAATTGAGAAGGAGATGTGAGGAGGTTAGAATGACAGGTGGGAAAGATCAGTTGGAGTGGATGCAACTTCTAACAAGCAATTCACTGGCAAATCCTTATACAGGAAATTGATAGAAGATGGGTGTGATTTTCCACAGAAATTTCTCTGGAAAGTTAAAGTCCCTGCTAAAATAAAGGTGTTTCTCTGGTTAGTTAACAAGAGGAGCATCCTAACTGAGGAACAATCTTCTCAAGAAAGGATGGAAGGGTAGTAAACAATGTGTTTTCTGTGGGCAAGATGAAAATATTGACCATTTATTTTTCAAATGCTCGGCTGCTATTCTAGTTTGGAATCTACTCAAATATGCTGTTAGCTTAAATGATATACCAGATTCCCTAATTATCTATTTTGGGAGCTGGCTTAGAAGTTTTTCTAAGAAAAACAAAAAAACGGGTACTAGTTGTCTTATCTGCTGTTTTTTGGACTCTTGAAACTGCAGAAATAATGTCATTTTTGAAAATAAATCATATTCTGACCCATTGATACTAATTAGGCTAATATGTTATTGGATCGTGGGTTGGTCGATTTTTTGCAGATCAAGGAGGAAAAAAGAGAGGCGATGATGGTGGGGGCAAGACTTCTCGAGCAAGTAGCACTAGTAGAAAAAGGCCCATTTGTCCCGGTTCCGGAACCGGGACTAAAGGGTCGGTACTAAAGTCCAATACCTTTAGTCCCGGTTCGCTTACGAACCGGGACAGATGGGGCTCCACGTGGCCGCTGCGGCTTGCCAGGTAGGAGGGCCTTTTGTCCCGGTTGGTAGCACCAACCGGGACCAAAAGGCATCCACGCGTCAGCAGTTCAGGGGCTGGGGTTTTTGTTTTTTTTTGAAGGGGGGGGGGTTGGGGGTTTTGGGGTTTTTGTAGGGTTAATTTAGGGGTTTCATATATTGTGTTAGCTAGCTAATAGAGAGAAGTGTCATCTCTTATCTCCGTGCTTGGTCGATGCTACGTACTATACATATAGAGATGACTCGACACGCTAGCTAGTAAGCAAATGAAGGAACCATTAAGTACACAAGATCGTCATGAACATATACAAAGAGAAGTGATCAACCTCTCTTTCTCCGAGAGATTGGTCGAACAACAAGTTTTCGTATATCTATCCGACGCTACTAGCTACATATATACAATATAAGATCTCTTACAATCCCTAACATCTGATGTCAAGTTCCACATGGTATTCTCTGTCTTTATCTATGACGTGGTCAAGAAAGAATCCCGCCAATTCCTCTTGAATTGCTTTTATGCGATCTTGTGGTAGGAGTTCATCCCGCAGCTGCCAAAGCTAATTTGAAGAAGGGGGTCAATACATATATATGAATGAAACTCAACACAAATGATGGTAATAAAATAAAATTCTGAATATTATTGCTTACACACTTCATAATCTTCTTTAGAGTAGCCCCGCTTAGAGGTCGTCGCGTTGTAGATGTACTCGCAAACATAGTATCCACAAAAATTATTCCCGCCTTCCTGCCACAACCACTTTACGAGAAATAGAGGTCAATCAAACTGATAATCAAGCATTATAAATGGTATTGATGAAACTAGCTAGAATCAATCGGAGCTTCTACGGTGAACACTTTCCAAACCCTGCGAGACAAAGAAAATAATTACTTGATATCAGGAAATGAACAAAGTTGCCGATATGGTGAGATAATGATCGATTGAACTTACTTCTGGAGCATTTCAGTCATGGCCGCATACTCCTTGGGATCTTTTCGTCTTGATTCTAAGAGGGTTACTAGTCCCTGCCCAAGCTTAATCTCTAGGAGAATAAAGTGAAAGCTGCGCACGCATGCATAACTCATCAATTACATTACTATAACCTCGAGTAATAAGGGAAACCGAATATGCACAAGACAGTAACACTCACTTGAAGTTGTAAGGAAATATTATTTTCTCTTTGTTTTTATTTTGAAGCAACGATTTTAGCAAGTTGGCCTTGGTTTCTTTGGCATTTAATTTAACCGTCCATTCATCTATGAGATTTGTGTTAATGAACCCAATATCATAGGTTTGTGCTTTTCTGCATTCGACGATCTTCAATCTGCATAATATATAGTGAGGATAATTATATATACATGCAATGAAAGAGCTGAGCTATATATAGAGACTTAATTACAGAAGTAGTACTTACAGAGAGTAGCAAGTGACGATTATTTTATCGAGGGCATTTTGATTGAAAACTGGAAGAACTCCTCAAATGGAACAGACAACAGATCAATTCCAACGAGGTCATGCTCCTCTTTAACTCTCAGCGTCAAAATATCCTTCCCAGACTTGCAGGTGTCCATGTACCACTTATGGAATCTTCGCATCATCGTTGTTAGAGGAGGATGACCAGGTTTGACGAGAGGCTTCCCGTACTGGTATTTGTGTTCGTCCACCTCCATTGTATCAAAATGTGCATCGTCGGGCAGGTAATCACCAGGATTGGTACCGGGCAACATCCCCGGCAGATTTGCAACGATATCGCTAGACACCTTGAGTGGGGGGCACGATTGGTTCGCCTGTTCGCCGAGGTGGGGAATTTTCTTCCCACTTCTTCGTTCTTGTAACCTTTTGTCACTTGAAGTAGTTCCCGACCGGCGCGCTTCTTGCACTGCCTTTTTAAAGGCGGACGTGGTTGTCATCCGGAGGAGGCGGTGGTGGTCGCTTCAGGGCATTGATAGTGCGCTGAAGTTTCAACGGATCTATCTTGTCCTCCAGAGGTGGATGTTTCTTAGCTCTTTGCGTTTCAAAGGAGTCCGTCACTTGGGCTTTACAGATCTTCGCGTTTTCCTCCTCGGTCATCTCGTATGGTAACTTCTCTAGAGGCTTGAGATATGGACCGAATCTATATTGCCTCCCGCCTCTGGCTGTACTGCTAGACGTCGAAGCAGCAGGAGCGGCAACAACTATCTTCTTTCGTTGCTTACGAGGCGGAGAAGGAGGCGGAGTGCTACAATGCGTCGGAGCAGCCGGAGCGGCGGCGGCTGTCTTCCGCCGTTGCTGGCGAGGCGGAGGAGGAGGCGGGCTGCTCTGACACGCTGGCGCAGGCGGAGAAGGGGGCGGACTGCCGCCACGTGCCGGAGCAGCCGGAGAAGGAGGCGGAGTGCCCTGATCACTCGCCGGGGAAGGGGGCGGAGGAGGAGGCGGAGTGCCCTGACTCGCTGGAGGAGGAGGAGGAGCAGGCGGAGGCATCCAGTTCGGAAGGTTGATGAGCTCCTTCCGCCATAGACATGGAGTCTTCAGAGCAAGACCCAGCTGAGTCTCCCCTTCACCGGTAGGGTGGTCAAGCTCGAGCTCCTCAAATCCCTCCGTTGTTTCATCGACCATCACAACAACATAGCCTTGTGGAATCGGAAGGCAGTGAAAAGTTGCGCTGGGTTCAGGAGGTGCAACAGAGCCGACAACCGCCTTGACTTTGAGGTGCTGCCATTGCGTCATAAGGTGGCAATCTTGAGCCGTCTGTTGGGGAACGTAGTAATTTCAAAAAATTTCCTACGCACACGCAGGATCATGGTGATGCATAGCAACGAGAGGGGAGAGTGTTGTCCACGTACCCTCGTAGACCGAAAGCGGAAGCGTTAGCACAACGCAGTTGATGTAGTCGTACATCTTCACGATCCCACCGATCCAAGTACCAAACGTACGGCACCTCCGAGTTCAGCACACGTTCAGCTCGATGACGTCCCGAGAACTCCGATGCATCAGAGCTTCACGGGAGAGTTCCGTCAGCACGACGGCGTGATGACGGTGATGATGTTGCTACCGATGCAGGGCTTCACCTAAGCACCACTACGATATGACCGAGGTGGAATATGGTGGAGGGGGGCACCGCACACGGCTGGAATAGATCAACAGATCAACTTGTGTGTCTAGAGGTACCCCCTGCCCCCGTATATAAAGGAGCAAGGGGGGAGGCGGCCAGCCAAGAGGAGGGTGCGCCAAGGGGGGAGTCCAACTCCCACCGGGAGTAGGACTCCTCCTTTTCCTTGTTGGAGTAGGAGAGGGAAGGAAGGAGGAGAAGGAAAAAGGGGGGCGGCGCCCCCCTCCTTGTCCAATTCAGACTAGAGGGGGAGGGGGCGCGCGGCTGCCCTGGCCGCCCCTCCTCTTCTCCCACTAAGGCCCATGAGGCCCAATTAACTCGGGGGGGGGGGGGGTTCGGTAACCCCCCGGTACTCCGGTTTTTCTCCGAAACCACTCGGAACACTTCCAGTGTCCGAATATAGTCGTCCAATTTATCGATCTTTACGTCTCGACCATTTTGAGACTCCTCGTCATGTCCGTGATCATATCCGGGATTCCGAACTACCTTCGGTACATCAAAACACAAAAACTCATAATACCGGTCGTCACCAAAGTT